>NC_142932.1:22047796-22055296 GCF_046866305.1 Octopus bimaculoides | reverse complement strand
TATTCAGAGTTGTTTTCTTTCATACATTAAGTACGATGGCCCAGATTTTACTACAAATGTAGGTAAAACATGAAATACTTGAGAGGGGCTAAGTAGAGAGAAAATTAAGACAGGTTTAATAAGAGATAAACCAAGAAATTATATACCTTGCAATATATGTATGTGTGTGTGTGTGTATTTATATTATATATTTCATATACATATATATATAGATAGATACATAGGCATACATACATACATACATGTATACATACATGTGTGTATATGCATACACACACAACACGCACAAACAGGTACAGAGATAGAGATAGAGAGAGAGAGATAAAGAGAGAGAGAGAGAGAGAGAGAGAGAGAGAAAGAAAGAAAGAAAGAAAGAAAGAAAGAAAGAAAGAAAGAAGGAAGGAAGGGAAGAAGGAAGGGAAGAAAGAAGGGAAGAAAGAAGGGAAGGAAGAAAGAAAGAAAGAAAGAAAGAAAGAAAGAAAGAAAGAAAGAAAGAAAGAAATAAAAAAAGAAAACTAGAAAAAAGGAAGGAAGAAAGAGAAAGAAAGTGACAGAGTAAACGCTACAATTAGGTGTACAGGAGGTGAGGGGCCCCACAGTAGATTGGCTTGGCTTGTAGAACTGAGAGAAGGAAAAGATTAATAGAAAGGCCAAAGTTATCGGGAAAGCTGAAGAAATGAAGAGAAATAGTGAGAGAAAATAATGGAGTCGTTTACAGAGATAGAGAAGAGCAAAAGAGAGAGGGGGGAAACGAAATGGAGGAAGAGAGAGAAGGAACGTGAGAGAGAAAGGCATTAACCAGAGATATATAGGACGTGTATATATATATATATATATATATATATATATACACACACACACACACACACACACACACACACACACACACACACACACACATATATATATATATATATATATATATATATATATATATATACACACATACATACATATATACATATATATACATACATACATACATACAGATAGACAGACAGACAGACAGACAGACAAACATACATACATATATATATATATATATCGTTTGTAGAAAACATAAATCTGGAGAAGCACATCATACATACGTACATACATACATACACACATACACACATACATAAATATATACAATATATTAGAGTATATATACATATATATATATATATATATATATATATATATATATATATGAGATGGAGAGAGAAAGAAGGGGAGAGAGGTAGAGAGGTGAGGAGTATACGTTGGTGTGTGCGTGTGTGTATATATATATATGTAGATGTGTGTATGTGTAGATAGAGTAGATAGATATATAGATACATATACATACATACATACATGCATACACACGCACGCGCGCAGGCAGACTGTTAGGCATAGACGAACACATACATACAGAAAATGATTGAAGAAGAAAAGAGATACGAAAGCGAGAAAATTACTAAAAAAAAAAAGAGAGAGAAAAGGATGAGAAAAAGCAATTAATAAAGAAAGGACATGATATTGAAAGGAATAGAAAAGATGGCAAGTAGTCCATGATTGGGAAGTCTATAAGATGTTTGTAAAGTGGAGTTGTGAAGATCGATACTTACATAGCGATGGCAGCAAGCAAGAACAGCACATGGCAGGTTGGTTGGTCAACATTCACATGAAAACAGTCTCCACCTCATTGTTTTCTATACATGTCCGTCCGTCTGTCTGGCGGCAGGAAAACTGTCGTCTGCTTACTGGACTATGAGTGAGGGGATTGGATGAGTGAATGAGTGAGGAAGTGAAGGAGGGGGAGGGAGAGGTGTAGAATATGAGGGAGTAAGGAAAGCAAAGTTGTCGTCTGCTTACAGGGAAAAGAGAGAGAGAGAAAGAAAGAAAGAGGTTGAGTGAAGAAGAGGAAGTGAGTGAGAGAAAGAGGAAGAGAGAGAAACAGATTGATAGAGTGAGGAAAGCAAACCGTCGTCTGCTTACTGGAAAATAAGAGAGAGTGAGTAAAGAAAATGAAGCGTGTGAGAGACAGAGGGGAAAAGACAGAGAGACAAACAGATTAAGAGAGTAAGCAAATAAACTGTCGTCTGCTTACGAGAAAGGGAAACTTGACTGAGTGAAGAAGTGAAAAGAAGAAAGAGAAAAAAGAATAAAAGAGAGAGAGTGTGTGTGTGTGTGTGAGGAAGAAAGAGAAAGGAAGGAAGAATGCGTTTGCGGCGATAGAAAAATATCGTCTGCTCTATAGAAAGGAACTACTTTATAGAGTAAGAAGAGTGTGAATAGAGGATAAAGGATGAGAGAAAACGAGGAAGAGGAGAGACTAATATATGTGAATGAGTGAGTGAGTGAGTGAGTGAGTGAGTGAGTGAGTGAGTGAGTGGGTGAGTGAGTGAGTAAGTGATAAATAGAGCACGTGGAAGAAATAGCAGGAAAAATAGATAGATAGATAGATAGATAGATAGATAGATAGATAGATAGATAGATAGACAGACAGACAGACAGACAGACAGACAGACAGGTAGGCAGGCAGACAGACAGCTGCAGAGAGACAAGCAAAGAGGAAGGAGAAAAGCGTGATGAGAAAGTAGAAAGGAAGAGAAACAGAGAAAAAGAGACGAAAGGAAGTATGAAAAAAAAAACGGAGAGAGAGAGAGAGAAAAGAGATTCATACAAAGAGGTAGTCAGAGGAAGACTGCAAATGCTGCGAGAAAGACTGCAGCGTGCGAATTAAAAATAAAGCACCCCTCTTGTTTTTTTTCATATATACCTTGCCATCAGCTAGGTAAGGGAGTCAGGTAGAAGAGAGTAAAGAAGAGACGACTGAGGTAAAGAATGATAAAGATGATGGCCGATAGGTCATCTTCGAGCTGATGGGGCTGAAATGTCGCGTGACTTGCTTTCACCTTCGCTGTCGAGGCACTACAGTCCCCCTATATGTTAGTGAACCCCAGCAACTATTTATTATTGTGTTCATACTTCAGCCTCATTCATTCATTCACTCAACAACTCACTCTTAATCGATTTCTCTTTCACAAACTAAGAGAGAAATGTGAGGTAAATATAGGGAGTGAAGGAGGCATGTAAGGTAAAGAGAAGGAGAGTGACAGAGACAGAGACAGAGACAGAGAAAGACAGAGGAGAAGAGAGAAAAGAGAGACGATAAGACTAAGACATTAGAGGTAAAGAATGAAACATTGAGATATAAGTACATTCAAATATATTTATATACATGCGTTTCCACACACGGTCACACACACGCATACATTTTGTAGAATGATGATAATGTGAGAGAGAGAGAGAGAGAGAGAGAGAGTAGGGAAAGGTATAAATTGAAAAGAGAAAATATGGTACAGAAGTGTGTGTGTGTGTACGCACGCATGTGTGTGCAAATAGTCAAACGAACATGCAGGTTCATTTACCTGTGCTCGTCCCGGTTTCTGAGGCAAATAAGCGACTGCGAATACACGAATTCCACCTGAGCAGGACGCCATTCCATTTCGGTTTTAACCCTCCAGTTGGAACTCATTTTCAGCTGAGCATACACACACACACACACACACACACACATGTACATGTATATATATATATATATATATAAGAATTTAAGGAAATACACATAATTATATATATATATATATATATATATGTGTGTGTGTGTGTGTGTGTGTGTCTCTGTGTGTGTGTGTGTGTGTGTGTGTGTATGTATGTATAACCATAATGTTTTAATTATATATATATATATATATATATATATATATATATATATATATATATATATATATATATATATATATATATATATATATATATATAAATATATATATTCTTTTATTTGTTTCAGTCATCTGAGCACCACCTTAAAAGGTTTTTTGCTGAAGCGTTTCAGGAATGTAAACACACCAGTATCGGTTGTCAAGCGATGGTGACAAACATAGACACAAAGACATACATACACATAAATATATGGTAGGGAGACAAACATAGACACGATGGTACACACATAAATATATACCTATATAAATACGACGGGCTTCTTTCATTTTCCCTCTACCAAATCCACTCACAACCCTAGGGTGTAGTAGAAGACACTTGCCCAAGGTGTCACGCAGTGGGACTGAACCCGGAACCGTGTGGTTGGGAAGCAAGGTTCTTACCACACAGCCACGCCTGCGCATATATGTATATGTATATATATATATATATATATATATATATATATATATATATATATATATATATATATATATATATATATATATATATATATATATATATATATATATATATATGTATATATATATATATATATATATATATATGTATATATATATATATATGTATATATATATATATATGTATATATATATATATATGTATATATATATGTATATATATATGTATATATATATATATATGTATATATATATGTATATATATATATATATATATATATATATATATATATATATATATATATATATATATATATATATATATATATATATATATATATATATATATATATATATATATATATATATATATATATATATATATATATATATATATATATATATATATATATATATATATATATATATATATATATATATATATATATATATATATATATATATATATATATACATGCTTCTCCAACATACTGAAAATTTAGAAATAGCAGTCAAAGAACTACTGATTCCAAACTACAAATTTTTCTCCGTTTTGGAGAAAAATTTGTAGTTTGGAATCAGTAGTTCTTTGACTGCTATTTCTAAATTTTCAGTATGTTGGAGAAGCAACTCAATTGCTAATCCCTTATATTTATGATGATATATATATATATATATATATATATATATATATATATATATATATATATATATATATATATATATATATATATATATATATATATATATATATATATATATATATATATATATCATCATAAATATAAGGGATTAGCAATTGAGTTGCTTCTCCAACATACTGAAAATTTAGAAATAGCAGTCAAAGAACTACTGATTCCAAACTACAAATTTTTCTCCAAAACGGAGAAAAATTTGTAGTTTGGAATCAGTAGTTCTTTGACTGCTATTTCTAAATTTTCAGTATGTTGGAGAAGCAACTCAATTGCTAATCCCTTATATTTATGATGATAAATGGTCTTACCGATAAAGGTTTTTTTCATACTGAACTACTTGGCAAAATTGTTAATTATTAATTCTATTATTAATTGACGATTCCCTGCCCTCATTTCTTGTATATATATATATATATATATATATATATATATATATATATATGTATATATATATATATATATATATATATATATATATATATATATATATCCACTATTCCAGAAAAGAATTATTTCACGTCCTCTCGAAAGTTTACAAATTCTTCTCAACAACCTCTGTGTGTGTGTGTAAAATTGTTATTATTTTTGTTGTTGATATTGTTATATTTTAGATACACCTTGCACAATGGTGTCTTCTCTACATTAGCTGTCGACAAGAGATCTCTGCGATTTCAACAGTTTCTCCTTACTCCACTGTGAAGCAGCATAAATGCTTCCTGGAAATGTCCGGTTTATTTAGGCACAAACTATAACATCCTCTCTCTTTCTTCTGCTATCCATGCACCAAGATGAATGCGGCTCTCACTATTTCAACCATGCAGCAACAATATAGTTTACAATATATAACAGATTTATTCTATGCTTTCAGGTAAGGTCATTTTCTCATATACATCTGCTATATCTATGATGAAGCATCTACTTCCCTCCCCCAGCTGGAGTCCCTACTTACCAAAGACTCATTCTATTCAGGTAGGGCACGGTGAAATTAACCACAAACCCGCAACTGTCTTCGTACCCCAACCGATTTCCTAAACTCTTCATATTTGAGGTTCTTTCTTTCATGTGAACATTTTATTACCTTACCAGGGCAGTATCAGCTCAGCAATCACAGCTTTCATCTAATCACACCACGCCATGACGTTAGGGTACTGCGTCGACAGTACCTTATGGCTTAGGAAAATGAATGCCTTCTTCAAATCCACCTACACCTTCCAGTGATAAAAATGTTTGAGCGTTCATTGATTTTTCCTTTGATTACAATTCTGTGCTGAACTTTCTCACTATCCCTATGGAAAACAATTGGGTGCAACTTTGTATTAATCCTCATTGCATTGACATGGTTACATTATTTCTCTAGTACGTCAGCAAGGATATCCACTATTTGGTTATGCCGCTGAGCATACTCCACATGGGATGGCTTGCATGACGATGAATAGGCAGAATTAGCACGCCGAACAAAAATGTCTTGCAGTATTAATGCCAAATTTTGTGCCTGTAGCAGAAAAGTCAACACGCTGGGGAAAGACAGACGAAATGCTTAACATTTCGTCTGTTTTTCCGTGTTCAAATTCCACCGAGGTCGACTTTGCCTTTCATCCTTCCGGGGAAGATGAAATAAGTACCAGTTGCGTACTGGAGTCGATGTAGTCGACTATCCCCCTATCCCAAATTTCAGTCCTTATGTCTATAATAGAAAAATATTAATGCTGACACTGATAAGGCAGTGAGCAGGCAGAATCGTTAACACGCCGAGAAAAATGCTTTGCGGCATTTCGTTTGTCTTTCAAATTCCACAGAGATCGACTTTGCCTTTCATACTCTCGGGGTAGATAAAATAAGTACCAGTTGAGCAATGGGGTTCATATAATTCACTTAAAACCTCCCCCATAATTCCTGGCCGAGTACCAAAATTTGAAAGCAGTATTTATGCCGACTCTTTATAGTCTGAGTTCAGAACCATTAAGGTTGACTTTAGCCTTCCGCATGGACACAATAGGCAGCTGCTCAGTAGCTTCACAGGTCTAGAGACCCAGTTTGATTTCTGTATTTTGTGGCTTGCTGTCAATAAGTAAATGTTATAGGGCCCAGTGCATTGACTTGCTAGGGAACCTGTAAAGCTTCTAAGACGGTCCTAGCTTTCTGGCGTTGGTAAAATAAAGCACCACTCAAGTGGTGGAATGCAACTCCCTTCAGCTGTAAGGAATCAGATATTTCATCGGGTTAAGAAGTGAATGGATAGGGAGGATCTCTGCGTCTGCTCAAGATTTCATTGACACCTAAAAAACATTATTAAAAGGTGTGGTCCATACCAGGTCAGACAAGACCGAATGACAAACATATATGGCGCGTGTGTGAGATAGAGATAGAGAAGGCACTGGGTTCAATGGTTAGAGTGTTTAGCTTACGATCATAAGCCCCAGGTTCAATACCTGGGTTGGGTGGTGCGTTATGCCTTTGACCAAGAAACTTCCTTTTATATTGCTCCAGTTTATTCAGCTGAAAATTAGAACTAAATGAGTGCTAACAGAGTTTTCCCTGAGCGCTGGATCCAAAAATTGTAGGAGATTCGAGAAGGTGCGTATTTATGAAACAATCAACGAAAGCACAGTACAGGTTATATACTTTCGCGGGTGGCGACTGACTCTTGATTGAAT
>NC_142932.1:22040296-22045296 GCF_046866305.1 Octopus bimaculoides | reverse complement strand
CTTGATATTTTATTTGACTGGAACACATTACGACTATGACTTAGAAGTTTTGCAATAATGACCCGTAAAAATCACAGATAATTAGTTTACACACACACACACACACGAGTATGTAATACAGAGAAAGAAAGGTAGAAATTATTTTGCCCACATGTATGTACGCATGTGTACAGAGATGCATGTGCATACGTATGTGTGTATGTACATTCATGCATGCATACATACATACATACATACATACATACATACATACATTTACAGCGATTTTATGCAGAGATATTTTTGCATCACTGTCGTCATGTGTATTGTAGACTGTGAGCCATTTTATTTTTTAGCTATTTAAAGAGAAGTAAACTAGTCAATCTCTAACTCTCTTTTATCTATCACTAGTATCCATCAATAAGTTGTCTCCTTTCATTATATTCCTTTCTAGCAGTTAACCTCAGCCGTTGCCTTACCTCGATAGAACTTCTGCTTGTACTAACTTTTATTTATAGATGCCCGTTATTTACTTGTAAATGTTTAGATTTTATAAACGCATCCGCATATAAGTACATTTTCAATAAGACTTTCTATCTACTACAACACATTATTCAATTGACTTTGTAAAGCACGAAAATATGAATATTCATTCTTGAAAGCACATCTACAAACTTTACCATAAGCTTTGTTATATTATGTTTGAATTCTGTCCGATTTGAACCTGTGTCTTCAAACCACATACTGTGCCATTATTATTATTGAATTATTCTACAAATAAAGTCGGAAGAGGTCTATTTTTTGCTGGTATGTAGTAAATAAAAGGAAAAATTTTATAGTCATTGTTGTTGTTATCTCTACGAATAAACTTAATTGTCTACACACACACACACACACACACACACACACACACACACACACGGACATATATATACCTGATTAGGCATACATATAAAAACGTACGTTTAAAAAGAAAGAAGGGAAATGAGAGAGAGTGAGAAGAAGAGAAGTGAAAAAGTGAGTAAAATTTCATTCAGGGTAAATTCTTTAAGGAGACTTTAGAGTATAGATTAGTATGTTCAGAACAATTGAGAGATGTTAACAAACTAAAGGATGGTGAAATGAATGAGAGGCACTTCGGGTGGAAATGTGACGAAAGACAAAAGGCATTAGGAAAAGAGAGAAAATACATCAAATGAAAAGCATCAGCGAGATAATGAAAATAAAGAGAGGTATAGGAGACTTGGAACGGGAAAGATTGAGAAAGAAAGAAAGAAAGAAAGAAAGGCAGACAGACAGACGGGTAGACAGACGGACAGAAAGAAAGAAAGAAAGAAAGAAAGAAGGAAAGAAAGAAAGAAAGAAAGAAAGAAAGAAAGAAAGGCAGATAGGCAGACAGACAGACGGGTAGACAGACGGGTAGACAGACGGGTAGACAGACGGACGGACAGATAGATATAAATTATGAAGAAAAGAAAGAAAGAAAGAAAGAAAGAAAGAAAGAAAGAAAGAAAGAAAGAAAGTATCGGTTGCAGGGAAAGCAGACATCCTTGAAAGAAGCAAGGTAGTATATAAATAGGATGGAGCACACACAAAGAAATATATATATACATATAAATACACACTCAAAATATAGATACACGCACACACATATATAGATATGTATATACACACAAAAATATATGTATGCCCATATATATATACACGTACACAAACATATACATGCATACATACATACATATACAAAGATTTATAAAAATATTTATACATACAGATATACACAGACAAATATATATACATATAAATACACACTCAAAATATAGATACACATGCACACATATATAGATATGTATATACACACAAAGATATATACATGCCCACATATAAACATGTACACAAACATATACATGCATACATACATACATATACAAAGATTTATAAAAACATTTATACATACAGATATACACAAACAAATATATATATATATATATATATATATATATATATATACAAATATAAATATATAAAAACACAAACATATATACACATGAACACACAACTATATATAACAACACGATATACACATATTCAAACATACACATAGAGCTAGATTAGACGAATGAATGAGTGAGGAAGGGAGTGACATGTAGAGAGCTGGTGGAGAGTAATATAGAAGATAAGAGAAGAGACTGGAATAGAATGAAGAATGAGAGAGAGAGACAAAGAGAGAAAAGAAAGATACAGAAAGAAGTACAAAGAGATGAGAGAAATAGAGATATATAAAGAGGTACAGAGAGAGAGATGTGAGAAAGAATCAGAATGATGGTAGGGAAGAGTTACAAGAAAGAGAGGGGGGATTTGTAGAAGAATTACAAAGATGGAGAGAGGAGAAAAAAACAGAGTAAAAAAGAGGGTGAAGTGATGGAAGAAAGGTATGGCAGAATGGAGAATTTTAGAATAGAGAAGGGACACTGGAAGAAGATAGAAGATAGGGGATTGAGGAAGAGACAGAACTATAGAATAGAGACAGATAGACCTATAGAAAATAGACAGAAAGAAAATAAAAGAGCAGGGGGGGGGAGAATGGAGAGTGTCAGATTAGAGAAGGGACACTAGAAGATAGAAGAACATGTGTTTGAGGAAGAGACAAAGCTATAGATAAGAGAGAGAGGGAGAGAGAGAGGGGAGAGAGAGAAACAAAAAAGGAGTAACGGGAGAAACTGAATTATGAAAATGAAAATGAAAGTTAACGAGATGTAAAAAGATAAAAATTTGAGAGATGAAAGGAAAATAGCGAAAAGAAAAACTAGAAAAAGATTGGGTGTGGAATACAGCACACAGAGTGATGTGTATAGTATATAAATGTGTAGAAAGAGTGTCGGGATGCTGGGTGGTGTTTGTGCATGTGTCTGATTCTGTGTTTGCGTGTGCAGGGTGTATGTATATGTATTTGTGTTCTTGTTTGTGTGGGGTATGTGAATGTATTTGTGGATGTGTAAGGGTGTTTGTGGGTATTGGTGTTTGTACGTGTGGGGGTGGTTTGAGTATATGAGTGTGTGGTTGTCTTTGTATGTGTTGGCATGAATGTGGGTGTGTTTGTGAATGTGCTTGTAGTTGTGTCGGGGTGCATCTAATTTTGTGGGTATGAGTATGTTGGGTAGGCGTGTATGTGTGTATGTATGTTGGCTGTGTGTAAATGCGTTTGTAGCTGTGTCGGGGGCCTTTTTGTATATAAGTGTGTGTATGCTTGTGTATACGTGGAGTGTTTGTATGTATATGTTTGTGAGCATTTGTGTCCATATACGTGTGCGCGTATGTGGACGTGGTGGAGGTATTGTGCTTATGGGTATTTAGAGTTATGTGGGTGTGCAGTGTAAGAGATAATAAAAAGCGGTGAGGAAGAATAAGAAAAGGCTTTCAAAACAGAGGATCTGAAAAAGAAAGTAACAAGTGAAGGTAGGGATAGGTTAAAAATATCTACTACAGAAGTGACTACTGCGGTGGATGGTTTTAAAGCCGGCAAAACGACCAGGGCGACAGCGAAAGCATTTCACTGATTTTTGTTGCTTCTTTTTTAACCCTGAGTCAGCTCTGCTCGGTTCGAACGGTCCTATCATGGTGTACAGGTAAGTAGTTGACCGAACGAGGCTCATAATCATAGACATGACTCATAGAGTAACGACCTGAAGAAAGACATGAATACACACACACACACACATACAGAAGCACACACACACACACATACTGTGCATATAATATGCGGAATTTGTGTATGATAGAGTATTAATGCTTATGGAATACGTATATAACCTCTGAATTATACTATATCTATGTTCGGAGAGCTGAATCTATTTATCCATCTCCTTCTATGTATAACAGGATCTATACTTGCATACACCATGTATGTATATATATGTATATATATATATATATATATATATATATATATATATATATATATATATATATATATATATATATTTCTATTCTATTAATATATATATATATATATATATATATATATATATATAGACTTGCTAAAACAATCAAGGAAAAACGGAACTCAAAACATGAGAGTACACACACACACACACACACACACACACATACACACAAACATACACACACACACAAACATACACACACACACACACACACACATACGAGCGCCACCTCTGCTTTTGTTTTCTCATAACTTTCAGGAAAATGAATATTTTTAAATGCAATGTTCTACAAATACCTAAATAATTTTCAGATGGTGTAGATTACGATTATATCTGGAATTTAATGTGGAATTTAATGTGGAAGAAAAAGGTAATGGGCACACACACACATACACACGCACACACACACACAAACATATATCATTTATCTTTTACTTTTTTAGTCATTAGACTGCAGCAATGCTGGAGCACCGCCTTGACTGGTTTAGTCGTACAAATGGACCCCAGTACTTTTTTTTAAGTTTGGTACTTATTTTATCGATCGAATATTTTTGCCGAACCGCTATATTACGGGGGCGTAAACAAACCAACACCGGTTGTCAAGCGGTGATGGGGGAACTAACGCAAAGACAGACAGACACACACATATACATTATGTGTATATATATATATATATATATATATATAAATTCAAAAAAGGATAAAACTCTTTTACAAGAATTTTATCAAGAAGCCAGTGTGTAAAAAAATTCATTAGGGAAATTTCCCTAATAAATTTTTTTACACACTGGCTTTTTGATAAAATTCTTGTAAAAGAGTTTTATCCTTTTTTGAATTCATTTATCAAATATATACACGGAATACATTCAATGTTGAATTTTTTATTCCTGTCTCCACATGGGTACCCAAAAAACAACCCAGAAGTATTTCCCGCTTCTTTGATGAAGATATATACAGATAAACTTCATTCCCTTTACTCTGTCGGATACGTAGTTGTTCGGTTTTGGTGAGGTGAGAATTCTGTTTATTTATATTACATCTTCTGTTGATTGTTTTTTCCTCGCATAGGTACTAAAT
>NC_142932.1:21795296-21825296 GCF_046866305.1 Octopus bimaculoides | reverse complement strand
GCATGATTGTTGTAAAAAAGTGTTACTCTCACACAAGCAGTGTCATTCATTTCCAATCTATGTAAACTTGTCTGGCCTTGGGGAAATATTGCCTTGCTTGGAAACAGGTGAGAGTTGGTGGCAAGAAGGGCTTCCAGCCATAGAAAAGCAGCTGCCATAAACTTTATCTGACTCATGCAAGAATGAAAAACTGGACATTAAATCAATGATGATGAATAGAATGTATTGAAATAATAATTTTAACTGCTAGTTTAGCTTTAGCAACAAGAACATTAACCATATCTGCACTAGGCCTCTTCCAAGTGTCTCATTCTCTTCTAGATTTTTGAGCATTCTCAAAATTGCCCCTTCCTTCAGGTTTCATAATTTAGTGATAGCATCCAAATAACTGTTGTGGTTGAGATGTTATTTTATCCCTTTAACATTCAAGTTACTCTGTCAAATATAATGCTTATTTATTCACATTGTTTTGAATTAATCTTGCATTTTCTTGTAGCTTTGATATTTCAATGATGTGATTGTTTATTTTTAGAATGACATTATAGGGTTGGTGTGAGGGACCAGATCTAACTAGTTTGAACATAAAACAGGTGGAACATTTGGGCTGGATGTGACTGGTTTAAATGCTAAAGAGTTAAATATTCCAATGTCCATTCTTACCATTCCTTCCCTGTGGTAAATTTGTCTTGAATTTTTGCTTCAGCATAAATGGTGCAAATAACATCAGCTGCATTTTGATATTTAGAAACATTTCCTGATGTTACCTTCTGTGTGTGTGTTTTTTTTTATGCAAATGACAGTAATTCTGTTTCTAGCATATTTGAAATCTCTTCTTGCTTAAAATTAGAGCAAGCTTTCCGTTTGTTAGATATCCTGGTTTCTTCTCACTTTCTGTTTAGCATTTTAACAAATTTCATCTCAACCCTTTCTTTACTGTAATTCTAATGAAATACACTCTTCATTTCAATCAGTTTTGAAAATAATGAATAGTAATTCTGTCCTTATTAAAATGGTGTTTGGAACGTAATTTAACATGGAATCTTAATGGGGAAATGGGTAATTTTAATTTAGGTTACTTTAAAACAGGAAGTTTGTATTATAGAACTTGGGGTACTTCTGGGTGGGTTGGTATCAAGAGAGTTAATATGTTGCGTCACGTAAAATCAGTCGAGAAAAAAACATCTTTAAAAAAGTTATGACCACTGTCTATTGTTGATGTTTGATTACTTGCTGAAATAGCCATCAAATGAAATGGGAAGGTGTTTCATGTCTTTATTTTTGGGAAATGATAGAAATTTACAGTGGCAAAAATAATTGTAATTTGTGGAACAAAGCAAGCAGCAACATTTTACTGTGTGCTGCACTAATATAGCAACTGCACAGTAGCACATTCACACAGCTTAGAGGGAACATTGAGCAGAATTTATGTCTTTTTAGTACAGTAAGAGAAATTTATTAGAAAGTGGGGAAAGATCTGAAAAAAATGAAAGAAAAGGTGGAATTAAGATAAAGAAAAAGATGGAAGTTGTGAGAATCTGAAAGAATCGGTGGAAGATACAGGGATGATTATGAGAATGGAGGATGGAGTTTAAAAAGGAAATGGTTCCCTTGGGAAGAAGAAGGTGACTATTAATGCAAGAGATGGGGATGAAATAAGTGCTGATTCCACTGTAAAATGATTACAGCAGCTGAGTAGTGTCAGGGTTAAAAGGGATGGGTGTTAGAAAGGTGAGATGTGGGGAAATGCTTTACATAGGCAGATATAGGTACAGGGCCTGTCATGTAAAGGCATAAGCATGATACTTTTATAACCTCACTTTTACTGTGGTAGCTGGGACTTCTCAAGCACAACAGATCACCAATCATCTTAGTCTTCTGCCATCTCTGTGAGGCTCAACACCTTGATCTCAACACCTTCATCTCACATCTTCCACATTGTTTAATATCAGACAGAATTTGTGGTAGATTTTCTCCAGCAAGATGCCCTTCCTGCTGCCCACCTCACCTGTAATGTTTATTATAGCCAAACATATTTTTCACCGATAGCTGGAAATGAACAAAACGCACATTTAAAACCATCACACGATGCCAAGACAAGGGTACACAGAAGCATGCACAACAGGCTCCCTCTTCCACAAGTTCCATCCACTTTTTTCAGCGATTGGCATTTCTTTATACAGCTGTCCTCATCCATATGCATCACTCTCTTGCGCTGTACATCTAATTCCTCTTACGCCCAACTTTTCTCTCAACACATTTGCACTTTGCCATACATGTACACTGATGTTACATATCAACTTCATTCCTTTCTGGTCTTTGCCTGTCCCCTGCATGCAGGGCCCATGTCTCACAACCATGTACCATTGCTGGTCATACACAAGCATCATACAATCTGCCTTTGACTCTGAGAGAGAGAGAGACCTTTTGTTGTCAACAGTGGTAATAGTTCTCTGAACTTACTCCAAACTATTCTTATTCTAGCAACTATACTTTCAGAACTTCCACCTCCATTGCCTAGGTAACAGAAACCAACTAGTACATTGAGGGTGCCTCCTGGGCTTTTGAGACAAAATATTTCTTATGTGTCCCTAGTGTTTATTGCTTCTGCGCATCTTCCACATGCAAAGACTACTTTCTCATGTATGTATGTATGTATGTATGTATGTATGTATGTATGTATGTATGTATGTATGTATGTATGTATGTATGTATGTATGTGTGTGTGTGTGTGTGTGGGGGGTACATATTCTTAGAGGAAGGCAGAGCCCTTAAAATCTACCAGTGTTGAATTGGTAACTTCTAATGCAGGCGTTGTAAACTTTGTGTCTGTCTCTAAGTGGTTTAGCACTTCAGCAATCGTCATACCGGAAGTCTTAAGTGTCAACTACTTTTTTCTTTTCCCTCTTCTCCACTCCTTGTTCCTTGTCCTGCTCATTCTTTCTCATTCTCTTTATCTCTCTCTCTCTCGCCCTCTCATAGGATTGGATCTTTCTCCTTTTCTAAATTGTTAAGAACACAGTTTTAACAATGGGTACCAGAAAGAGAGAGAGAGGGGGAGCGAGAGAAATTGATGAAATGAACTGAGCAGGATACTAACATGTGAGATTGTTTGTTAACCTAAATAAGTAGAGACAAGCTAAGGGTCAGCTTTGATGGAGTGATGGGGTTCCAGTAATTGGTCCATTCTGTATCAGCATATAGCAAAAAATAAAGTTAAAAAATCTCAATAAAACTAGGCCATAAACCATTTATGCTGTTGGTGATTGCATTTCTCATCATCATCATTGTCATCATAGATTTAACAGTCATTTTTGATATGACAGATCTGTACCTGTAGCCACTTCTAGTCTTTCTATCATTATAAAAAAAAAATGCATTCCTTAGCCATGTCAACAATTGCACTGCCACCATCATCCAAGCTGTTCCCATCAACATATGCAACCATCAAAAAAATTAGGTGCCATTGTTTTATCCAGATTTGCTTCAGCAATTCTATATATACTCTGATATTGAAAAATTAGTGAAGCTAGTATGTCTAACCATGATTTCTTATCAATGGTTATTAAGCTGAATAAAAAAATTGTGTTCATTTTTCTTTTCAAAATTTTTGCTTTGTTAGTACGATATTTTGATATCAAATCTGTGATCCATGAATAGGATGAATAGGGGCAGGTGTGGATGTGTAGTTAAGAAGCTTACTTCCCAACCATGTGGTCTTGAGTTCAGTCCCACTGTGCAGCACTACTATTCCTGAGATAACCAAAGTTTTGTGAATGGATTTGGTCAATGGAAACTGAAAGAAGCCTGTTGTGTATGCTTCTGTGTACCCTTGTGATGGTTGAAAATGTGCATTTTGTTCATTTCCTGTCATCTGTGAAAAATATGTTTGGCTATAATAAACATTACAGGTGAGTTGGGCAGTAGGAAGGGCATCTTGCTGTGGAAAATCTACCTCAAATTCTGTCTGATATTAAACAATGATGATATGTTTATTGAATATGCTGGTAGATGAGTAGAGGATTATATAAAAAAGAATGCGCATGGCCCAGTGGTTTAAATGTTGGGCTTATGATCATAAGATTGTAATTTCAATTCTGAGACTGGATCATACATTGTCTTTGAGCACGGCTCTTCATTTCAGGCTGCCCTTGTTTACTCATCTGAAAATGAGTACCAACCTAGTGCTGGTGCAGCTCTCTCTCTCTCTCTCTCTCTCTCTCTCTCTCTCTCTCTCTCTCTCTCTCTCACACATCCTTGATGTTAAGCTGAACAAAGAGTGAAGCGACCAAACAGATGTCAATGCAACTCCATAAGTACCTAAAACAATTAGCAAAAGTGCAGTACATGCTACTAAGTCATAGTCATGCTCACAAGTTATGCCTAAACTATATAAAAAAGGAAACAGCAGAAATATATTCATTCCTATAGGTACATAACGAGGCTAATGTGTTTGGATATTGGTGACAATAATAGTTAATATTGGTAGCTATAGATGTTGTTGGTGGCACAACAATGATCCAAATTGATGCTTGATTGTACATACCAAAGATCAAAGGTATTCGAGGTATACCCATTCCATTTTATTTTTGGGAATAGTGTACAGCTGGATAAAAATATCCAATGTGTAATTTCATAATTGGAAGTGGAAGGGTGTGGTTTGATGGATATTTACTTCTTATTTCTAGGTAGTTGTGCAACTATGTAAGGACTTCTTGTTGGCTCATGGTGGTTAGTGTAGTTATCATTAGTTATAATAGCTGTTGATTGATATAATGCTTAGTAGAATAATATTTAGTTTAGGTAACTATAATAATTGGTATTGATAACTGTAGTAGTTAATAATGTCTATAATTTTCTTGTTGTTTCACTTGGTCAGCCTTGATGAAAAAGTCCTATGATTAAAGACATTTCAGCATTGCTATTTTATCTTTTGTTTCTGACCAAGACCTTTGGAATTATGTTGTACTTGAGAAGAAGACCCATCAGGCCAAGCAAAATTGCAGTCATGTCAGATACCGGTGTCACACAAATTGGCATCTGTGCTGGTGGCACATAAACACACCCCGGTGTCATGCAAATGGCACCTGTGCCAGTGGCACATAAATGCACCCATTACACTCTTGGAGTGGTTGGCATTAGGAAGGGCATCCAGCTGTAGAAAACCATGCCAAATCAGACTGGAGTCTGGTGCAGTCTTCCAGTGTGCCAGCCTAGTTAAACTGTCCAGTCCATTCCAACATGGACAATGGACATTAAAATGATGATGATGATGATTGTGTATCCAGGATAACGTTAAGATGCACAGTGTGGTTTGAGGAAGATTTGACTGTTATGTCTAGCAGGTTATGCAACCAGTAGTGGTTCCCTCACTGGCTAATGTCTATAATAGTCAATATTGATGGCTATAGTAATTGTTAGTAGCAGGAGTAGTTATTTGTAGCTGTAGTCATTATTTGTGGCTATAATTGTCGTTAGTAATCATAATAGTTTGTACTGGTAGCTAAAATAGTTATTGGTGACAATAATGTATAAAATGCATTTAAACGCTGATCATATATGGAGAAGAAAAAGTCCTTTTGTTTAACATTGGGTCAAATATTTTTTCTGATTACAAGTAGAGTGGGTGGAAGGTGTATATGAAATGTATCCATATTTATTAGTTTTTTTTTTCTTTAGTAAATAAATAATTGCATATATAGCCAAATGGATAGAGTACTGAATTATTCACTGAGCGCTCCGTGGTATCCTGTCACTGCACCTAACTCCAAGTAATTATCTCAAGTGGTATAAACTACTGTTGTGAGTGGCGGTGAAAATGTAGATTCCATGATATGATTGTTAGAGTTTACCTCACTGAATTCTCTCTGCCCCATGCAAGCATGGGAAAGTGGGTGTAAAAATGATGATGACATGAAAATAATATTGCAAGTGAAAGATGACAACTGTCTCAGCCAAATGGCAGTTGTACATCGATCCATCCATCCTTACTGTCCACTATTCCTGGGAGGGCTTTTGTAGTAGAGTCCTCAGGCACCACCTCCCTAGGGTCCTATCAAAACCAACCATCTTTACACTTTCCAGCTGGATTCACAAGCATGACGAACTGAGACCAGATATTATCTAACCATCTCCTTCTTGGTCTGCTCCTAGATCTCTTGCCATTTGGCTCAGCTTGAAGAATCCGTCTTGCAATCCTTACCTGCAACATTCTAACCACATGCTTGTAGCATCTGGAGCTGTGACCTCTCAATGCTGAGAAGTAGTGGCTTGACCCGGAGAGACACCCTGATTTCTGACCTACACACCTGTCGAGTAACATTAGTCCAGAGGTCCTTTGCAGGAATCCTTGCAGCAATCATACTCTTTCAGTCATTACCCAACATTCATGACAATAGGTAAGGTTAGGCAATTAAGACAAATTTGAAAATTGGTGATAATTAAAAAGTATCAGTCTATCCTGATTCAGAGTGATCCACAAAGATAAGGTGATGAGGGACGAGGTGTTAGAATGATGAAAACAATTCTCTTGTTACTTCACATTGTATTATTGATTATTGTTTATTTCATTGATCTATGCTTGTTTAGTTAATTGAGGTAGTTAGTGTGGCTCAGCAGCAGCATCATTACTGTCTTATGTTATCTGAAACTCCCATCAACCCACCCACTGCTCTCTTTTCTTGTATGTTATATTCTCAGTGACATAGTTTAAGATTCTGTTCTATAATTAGGTCACTGATCTTATGAAAAGTTACACTTTGTCTCTATTGAAAACAAGATAAAACTCCGCTGTGTTGCAACAATAACTAGAAACTATGAACACTCATTTTGCATTGTAGCTTCCTTATGTGTTAGGCTTGTTTTCCTATCATTTGGTCTATTGTTATATTGTTACATAAAGGAAAAAAGAAGCAGATGATTATATATATATATATATATGTGTGTGTGTGTGTGTGTATTTTTCTTAATCAAGAATATTATTGACAGTGACTTTGAAGTTTAGTTTCATTAAGTTAAGCCATCATCGGACTGTATGTAGTTTTGTACTCTACAAAAGTATAGAATAACCCATTAGTTTAATGTAAAATTGTTTTTATTATAACATAAAAACAAACATTATATATATATTTATATATATGGTGATGTTGGTTACAAACACACACATACATACACTTGCCTTTGTTCTGACACTGAGTAATCTAATTGTATACCTGTTTGCTTGACGTCTTACTATAATGGGCGTTATATCCATTTGTCTGTCTGTACCCTCTTCACGGTCAAATGGCTAGACCAATGGTCACGATGTTTTTCGGGATTGCAAAGGAGGTAATCAGGAAGGTTTTTAGCAAAAAAATGTGAAAAAGTATGATTATTTAGTAGATATTGAGTTTTGTATTAATAAATCACCTTTGATTTTTTTTGTCTTTTGGTAAAAATTCCGGCAATGAGAATTAACTCTGGATTCCCCTTCCCACATGTATAGTTCGTGGATTTAGAGGGTTTAAATTTGCAATATCCTTTATTTCCCATTGTAGACAGGCAGATTCCTAAAGATTCCACTTGCGTATTCACAGCAAAAAAGGCATGGTGATTTTTTTTTTTTTTTTTTTTTTTTGTATGGCAAGAGGCTCAGGGACCAAATCAATTGACGTGTAACCCTTATGATGTGCTCACAGACTAGGTATATCACTTAGTTTTGTTTCAGTCTATTTTGTTGAAGATAGCAGCTGCTTGTTTTATAATGGTTACACTTTGTGGTTGAAGTGGTAGATGTATCTGGGTACGAAAAGTATTGCTGTACATCAACTATTGTATTCAACCTGAAAATAGAAACAGGCTTTGAATCCCGAGCAGTTAGGAAACTAGTTCAATACTGGAGTTGCTTCTTTGACACTCCTGGGGAGTTGAACTCAATCCTGCAAAATATCAAAATACTTTTCACTTTAACCATGCTCCTGTTTTTCTTTTCTGTAGTTTTTAAAATGTAGGTTTCCTTTCTTGTAGTATCTATTTACAGATAAATAGATTAAGCATTTATTTGTTGCTGTATCTTCTATGTGGATATAGCAGTGCTCTTGACATAATATGAACTGCTAACCTCTCAGTTGATTGTCTAAACAGTGTCACTCTTGAGTTGCAGTGAGAGCACAAAAGAAAGGGTTAGAAACCCAGTTCTACAAGATATTTAAAGATCTGGTGTAAAACATGGCTCTATAGCTCATAAGGGCAAATACTGTTTGGAGTTCTTAAGGACAAACACTGCAAGGGTGTTATTAGATTCAATGCTATACAAAATTCTTATGGACTAATACTGGAAGGGAATTGATAAAAACCAATACCTCTCTATTGCTGGTAGGATTTTTTGACAATCAAATATTTCCAAGAACTTTGTGAACTGAAGTTGTGTATAGTTAGTTGTCCTGACTCAGAACAAGGTGATAAACCTACAAGGATTTGAATATAAAATCAGTTGGCTGATACCTAATGCATTCCAGCATTTCATAGACAAATATTTGAAGCAAATAAAAATTTTCTAATCTATCCTACCTGTAGTTGATCAGTAAAATTTATCTAAAAAACCATACAGTAGTAAACTGATTATTTATTGGAGTAATTATTGTCCTTACATTAACAATTATCTCAGTTCTTGGCTTGCTTCTTTCTGTCTTTGCTTGGCAGTATCCCTAGCAATAGTAATGGGTGTGTGCTGGAGTTAGTACTATTTCAAAGTTTTGTTTACTCTACCCTGCAGTTGAAGTGTTTCTTTTTAGCAAAGAAGAAACTTTGGTGCAGCTGTGACTAGTTGACAACAGGATGAAGGAAGGAGGGAGGTGGCTATTAAGAATTTGTTAATAGCTGTACTGTTTGACACAATTTCACATAGACCAAGCTCAAATATTGACAAGCTAGTTATCCCAACAACAATAATAATGATGCTGATGCTGATGATGATGACTAAAGCATAAAGCTATAGAATGTAGGCCAAAGAATGGGTGACTAAATTGGCCCCAATCTTTGACTAATGTGTCTACATCAATCTTTAGTTGTTTGTTGCTTTTTTTCCCTATGCTAACATGGTTTAGACAAAAATATCATTGAGACATTGTTTTACAAGACACCCTTCATATCACTAACCTGTACCTGGTTTTTAAGCAAGTGGTACCTTATTTCACATGTCTTCAAAGTCATGAAGAGAGCAGATGATTTGTTAATAGATATGACAGCAACACTACTTGTAGCTTGCAACTTTCATGCAGTGCAAATGTAAAGAAACACGGACGTACACACTTTCACATACATATATATATGCATCTGTGTGTGTGTGTGTGTGTGTGTGTGTGTGAGATCCTAAAACTAAAATGCTTTGTAAAAAGCATTGATGTGAGTGCTGGTGCCATGTACATTCTGTAAAGTACCCAGTACATTCTGCCTTAACATGATGATGATCACCAACTGAATTTGTTCATCTTGTACATGATTGGTGCTTATTTTGTAGGCTTCAGAGAGATTACAGACAACATTGCGGGATTTGAACTCTCAACGAAAGTGACAAAATTATAATATTTATTTTGCCTTCAGTCTAGTACTTTACTAGTTCCACCGCCCCATCACCTTAAATGTCTTTAATGATAATTCTAATTTTGGCACAGGGGTACCAATTTTGTCAAGAAGGGTTTAGTTGATACCATCAGCTCCAATACTTGACTAATACTTTATTTTATCGACCCCTTAGGAATGAAATGCAAAGTTGACCTTGGCAGGATCGTTATCATGCTGGGCGAAATGCTTAGCAGTATTTCGGCTGCCATTACATTCTGAGTTCAAATTCCGCCGAGGTCGACTTTGCCTTTCATCCTTTCGGAGTCAATAAATTAAGTACCAGTTACGCACGGGGGTCGATGTAATCGACTTAATCCCTTTGTCTGTCCTTGTTTGTCCCCTCTATGTTTAGCCCCTTGTGGGCAATAAAGAAATAAGAATCGTTAGCATGCCAGGCAAAATGCTTAGCAGAATTTTGTCTGGCTTTATGTTCTGAGTTCAAATTCCACTGAGGTTGACTTTGCCTTTCATTTCTATGGGGGAGGGTTGATAAAATAAGTGCAAGTGGAGTACTGGGGTCAATGTAATTGACTTACCCCCCTCCTCCGAAATTACTCGCCTTGTGCCAAAAATTTTAAATCAGTTATAAGATACTGTGCCATTTCCCTAGGCAACAGCCTTTGTGTTTTCTTGGTAATAATTAGATCCAAACATTTCCAGCAATTCTTGGAGAAATGGAGAAATTATCAAAATAAAAAAGATCCATTAGGAAAGATAAGAGAGAGAGAAAAATATGTAACTGGCACCACAGGAATTACATAACATATTTACGTAATATACACAACAAACACACACCAGGAGTGGTAGTTAGGTGTTGTAACATCATTACAATGTAAACACACAGATACACAACATCAGCATGCACAACAAATCAAGTTGCACTCAAGATATGCAGTGTAAGAAGACTCCTGCAGAAATAATGACAGTGATGACGGTAATGATTTGCAGGCTTGGAACAAAGCCACCTGTTTGAGATGTCGAAGTAGAGTTGACTGACTTGACCTCAGTGCATGACTGGTACATTTATCAACGAATAGCAAAGTTGGTCGCAGTTGGATACAACGTAGACAGATGAAACGAAACACTGTTAGTCATTTAGCTTTGGCACTGTCTCTGCCATTTCTTTCCCTTAATGATTGTGGTGGCGGCAGTGTAGTGGGTGGGAGCATCAGCAATGACGTTGACAGTGGTGGTGGTGGTGGTAGTGGAAGTGGTGGGGGAGCAGTGGTGGTGATGGTAGTGGGGGTAGGGGCAGTGATTGTAGTGGTGGTTGTGGATGTGGTGGTGGTAGCAGTAATCTGTTACTAATTACAGCATCTGGTTTCTTCAAGATAGCTGAACAGACAGCTGAGAGAAACTGCAGTTGTAACATTGTATGCATTGCAACATTGCTTTCTACTCTGTATTTCCATTGGTGTTTTATATTTTCACATGCTTTGTTCTTCCAAAGTACATCTTAGCCTTGTCTTATATATTAATCGACGAACTATTTTCGTTAACAAATATTCAGTCTGTGTCATAGCAGAATATTACTTCTGTTGTATACCTGGCACAGGTTGTACTTTACATAAATACACACACACACACACACACACACACACACACACACACACACACACACACACACACACACACACCCATCTACTGCATAACTTGCCTTCTTCATAAACCTACCTATGATTCCACTGTATCTCATGTGTGTCCATAGTTTACACTTGGTACACTGTATGGAATTCCTACTTACTCCTTTTTTTGCAGGGTCGTGTTTTCTTTCCTATATAATAATACTTTAGTCCTTAATAAATTTACTTCAGGGTTTCTCAGTTCAAGTGTTTTGCTAACATGTCCGGGATTTCTTCTCTAATTCTGTTACAGATTCAGTTATGCGAATTAGATCATGAGGATATCTATATTCTCATAACTGAATGCTAAAGGGTTAAGGGCAGCTGCTTATAACCCCTTAGCATTCAGAATATTCTGTTAAATCTAATGCTTAATTATTCACATCGTTTTGAATTAATCATGTATTATGTTGTAGCTTGGAGATTTTGATAATGTGCTTGTCTATTTTTAGAATTACTTTGTAGGCGAGGTGCTAGAGGCTGGATGTGGCCAGTTTGAATATAAAACAGGTGCAATATTTGGGCCAGATTTGGCAGGTTTAAGTGCTAAAGGATTAAACTCCTCTTTTATAGCCTGGAGAACTGTGATAAATAGAAGTGAATTGAGAAGTGAGCCCTGACAGACCCATACCTGCACATTAAATATGTTTCTGTACTTGTTCACTTTATAGCATCTCTGTACATAGTTTGTATTGTCCTCACAGCCCTTTATTGTGATATTGACTGCAACTGTGATCTCCACATCTAGCATCCTGAAATGATACTGAAGAAAAGTCAGTACATATTATACATGAATGAAAGATATTTTTTCAAGGATTCCTTTGCTCATAGTTAGAAGTGCCCTTTATACTTAAGAGTGTATTGTACTTGAATAAATATTAAACGTGTGTGTGTGTGTGTGTGTGCATTAGGTGCAGAAATGGCTGTGTAGTTAAGAAACTGACTTCTCAACTACATGATTTCAGGTTCAGTACCACTGCATGGTATTCAGGTGCTATTTTATTCACCTTGTCTTGCATTTATTTGCTTACTTGCACATACATATGTATGCTCCCACCCACCTACACTGCCACTACCACAATCATTAAGGGAAAGAAATGGCAGAGACAGTGCCAAAGCTAAATGACTAACAGTGTTTCGTTTCATCTGTCTACGTTGTATCCAACTGCGACCAACTTTGGTATTCGTTGATAAATGTACCAGTCATGCACTGAGGTCAAGTCAGTCAACTCTACTTCGACATCTCAAACAGGTGGCTTTGTTCCAAGCCTGCAAATCATTACCGTCATCACTGTCATTATATATATATATATATATATATATATATATATATATATATATATGTGTGTGTGTTATGGATGGTCAGAGAGTGACCACTGGTTAAATAAAGCACTTAGCTGTATAGGTGACTCATCAGACTCAAATGGCTGGAGACACATAACCTCTCTACAATTGGAGGGAGGAAAATATCATGGTCATTTAATTTTGTAAGCATGACAGGTATCCAGTAAAGAAATTTTCAATGCCACAGCTTCCTATTACAATGAGTGTTTGTTGTCCAGTGGTTTAAGGACTGCATCTCCATATGCCAGGGCTTAACACCCACGAAAGGCAGTGCCTTTGTAAAGTTGTTTGGTTTGTACCACCCTTCTCATTCAACATCGAGACTTATGTGGGAAGGATATTCCTCAGATTAGTGGACAAACACTTTACATGGTCACATAGATACGGATGTTTGTTTAATAGACACAACTTAAGGGTTTCTTCAGGTGTGCACCCAGTGTTAAAAAAGTATTAATGAGCACCCCTAAGTCACACTCATTCAAGTATCGTCTTAGCAATCACAGGCCCTCTTTTAGGATACCAGAGAGGTGCAACATCATGTTCCTGGCCAGCTAAGTATGACATTTAAAAGAGGAGGGTATGCCATACCTAATTGAATGGTGGTTACTAGAACAACCAAAACTGTACCTCAATGGGAGCAAACAATGCAAGCTTTGCTTGGTCAGAAATAGCAAAAATCCTGAAAAAACTCACTTGACCAGGGGACTTTTTTTAAACTCAAAAAAAAAAAAAAAAAAAAGAGGTATCTAGTCAGTGCTCTCACCGAGGAAATTCATGTTGGAAAAAATGGAATTCCCCCATTTACCAACTAGGCAAATACTACCATCAACAGATATCTTTGACAGGCTTGTCATGGACCTAACTGGAACTGATGTCAGAGGGATAGCTCTACCTTGCTCAAGGTTTCGCCAGTAGAGCTTAATTTCATTCATCCTTAGTCGAAAGATACCTGTTGTTTTGTCCTGTTATTTGTATTTGTGTAACCTTCTCTGTTTTTTTTTCTGTCCTTGTTTTCGTATACATTCGCTGCTTTCTTCCAAGGAATCTAATGCTCTTAGCTTAATTTTTCCTTGGAGCTGGCCAAATTAGAGCAATCTCGAGTATAACCAGCTGAAATTGCAAAGATAATATCTGGAACTCGACTGAGGAAAAAAACCCCCGAATGACCCGTCCTTGTTTTCTTTGTATCGCCTATCTGGATGTTTTGTATTCTTGTCCCATTTTATTTATATATATATATATATATATATATATATATATATATATATAATATGCAACACAACACATTGATCAAAAACATATTAGTTGAAAAGAAATTTGTTGATAGCATATTGGCCAAAAGACAAATTAGTGAAAAACATGCTCACATAAAGATAAATCAATTGAAAGTTGAATTGATTGAAAACCTATTAGTTGACATCGAATACATCAAAAGACATATTTGTAGAAAAGCAGAGAAATGCTTTGAAACTTAACGTTGATTAATTTTCTTTTTTTTTTTTCATAGTTTTCACTAACTTATTTTTGTTTTGAAATAAATTATTTAAAAAATATTTCCAGTTTATTTTCTGTTTACATATGTGTGTGTTACGTGTAGTGTCTAACAATAAATATTTTAAATGTTCTAACTTTTTTTACTGGTGGAAAAGCTTAGGTGTCATTCATAAACAAGAATGATTTGGTAGATTGTACCATGCTTTTGCTAATTGTTTTAGGGGCCTATGAAACTGAGCAGACGTAGACACTGTGTCGGCCCTCTCGTTCTTGACCTAATAAAACATCAAGTATGTAACAATTGGGTGTGAGAAGGAGGGCTGCACGGGTTATTGGTTTGTACTTACTTTCAGCTGACTACACTAGAGCAACATGAAGTAATATGTGTTACTCAAGGACACAATGGGCCACTTAGGGATCAAACCCACAACCATATGAATCGGAGTCTGATGTCCTAACCACTAGATCATATTGCTTTACAGTATGAAGGTGCATTGCCTTGTCTGACAGTGCTTGGCCTACTAGTTAGGGTGTTGAGCTAATAATCATAAAGTCATGGGTTCAATTTCTGAACTGAGTGGCACACTGTGTTAGTTCATGTTTTCACCTGACTGGTGCAATTGTGCCAATCAGGTGAAAATAGGAGCCAAACAACTGCAGTCTTCTCTCTCCCATGTTGTCACAGTCTCAGATGTTTTACTGAGTCAAAAGTGGTAAGCTTGAGAGAATGCCTGTGTCTGTGTGAGCTTACATAGGCACCTAAAACAACTTGTGAAAGTATGGTACAAGCTACCAGATCTCTCTTGCTCATGTGTGGAAGCTAAGCCTTTACTGGTAATAACAATAATGTTTTCTGGTAGAGGCACATGATCACAACATTTATGGTTGTAGTATACTTGATTATATCATCTTCATAGTCATAATTATCATTGTTTTAACGTCCATTTTTCCATGCATACATGGGTTGAACAGAATTCTTGTTGAGGCAGATTTTCTGCAGCCAGATGCCCTTCTTGTTGCTAACTCTCCCCTGTTTCCAAGCAAAGTAATATTTCCTCATTGCCAGATGTTTTTGTCAAATATCAGGGATGAATGACACTGCTTGTATGACAGTGACATTCATTTACAGTTATCACACAATGGCAAGACAAGGAGACATAAACAAGCACATGCTTATGCACACATAACGCACGTGCATGTGTGTGTGTGTGTGTGTGTGTGGCAGGTTTCATTCAATTTCTGTCTACCAAATCCACTCACAAGATATTTGTATTTATTTTCTTGACCCATGAGAGTTGACAAAGTTGACAAAAGCAGGGTTTGATCAAATCACAGAAACTAATGGAAAGTAATTAATTTCCACAGACTAATTTGTTCATGTTGTGTGAATTGATGTCCACGTCACTCGTCACCTTAGTAGTAATTATTTCTAACACAGGTACACAAGAGACAATTCAGTGGACTCTCTAGTGCTTGACTGATATGTAAGCAATTGACCTAATTAATTATTGCGTGTCAGCATATCTTTCTGACAGACACTAATAATTTTGTGGTGTGAGTATTTATATTCTATGGTTATTGTATATGACTCCTTTCACCCAACACCAAATTTTGTTGATTATATATAGTCTATTAATTCTGATTTTAAATATGATTTATTTCTAAATTATTAAAAGCTTTATCACAGCCGATTCAAATATCAATAAATAATTGCATTATTTTAAAATAATTTTATTTGCCTGTCTTTGAAAATTTTTACAAATTTGGTGATTATTCTACATTTTCTTCAACAATATGCTTTTGATCAGTTCATCTTTGAACTAATAAATATACTTTTGACTAGCATTTATAAATGCATAAATATCACACACACACACACACACACACACACACACACACACACACACACACACGTTGGTGCAGGCATAGTAGTATGGTTATGAAATTCACTACAGACCCATGTGGTTTGGTGGGGCTTTGCTCCCAGTGTATGCTAGTGTTCTCTGCTATAGCTATGGGTTAACCAAAATGTTGTAAGTAAAATTTGATAGATGGAAACTGAAAGAAGCCTGTCATCATCATCATCATCATCATTTAATGTTGCTTTTTCTATGTTGGAATGGGTTGGATGGTTTGATATGAACAGATGAGCCAGCGGGCTGTACCAAGCTCCAATGTCTGCTTTGGCATGGTTTCTACTGCTGTATGCTCTTCCTAATGCCACCCACTTCACAGAGTGGTACTTGGTACTTTTTTCATGGCACCAACACTAAGTATCTGCAAAACAAGACTCCTCAACTGAATGGGGTGCACAGTATTGGTTATGATTATGTGTGTGTGTTTATGTACGTATATGTTTGTGTGTGTATATATATATAAATATATATATATATATATATATATATATATATATATATATATGTACGTATATATTTATATAAAGGGCATTATTACAGAAAATAATAACGCCACACAGTGGCCTTCTCAAAATAACCACATTTTAGTACCTAATGCGAGGAAAAAACAACCAACAGAAGACGACCAACTTTCTTTTAAATAAACTTAACTGTGTATCGGCCGATTTCGCGATTACTAGAATGAATCTAGATTTCGTTCATCAGCACAGTATTGTCTCAAAAATATATATAAATAAACAGAATTCTCACCTCACCAAAAACGAACACACTACGTATCCGACAGCGTAAAGGGAATGAAGTTTATCTGTATATATCTTCATCAAAGAAGCAGGAATAATTCCGGATTGCTTCTGGGTACCCATGTGGAGACAGGAATAAAAATTCAACATTGAATATATTCCGTGTATATATTTGATAAATAAATTCAAAAAGGGATAAAACTTTTTTACAAGAATTTTATCAAGAAGCCAGTGTGTAAAAAAATTCATAAGGGAAATTTCTATTCCCAAGAATATAATTATTCGTTTATATTTATATAAAGGGCATTATTACAGAAAATAATAACGCCACACAGTGGCCTTCTCAAAATAACCACATTTAGTACCTAATGCGAGGAAAAAACAACCAACAGAAGACGACCAACTTTCTTTTAAATAAACTTAACTGTGTATCGGCCGATTTCGCGATTACTAGAATGAATCTAGATTTCGTTCATCAGCACAGTATTGTCTCAAAAATAGTGAGAATTCTGTTTATTTATAAACTTCATTCCCTTTACGCTGTCGGATGCGTAGTATATATATGTACGTATGTAGATGTGTATATCTATATATATATCTATATATATATATATATATATTTATTTATATAATATATATATATATATATATATAATTATATTAGGGACAAAATCCAAAATTACAGGTAAAAAACTCAATTAAAATCAATTTATAAAAAATTAAAATTAAATTGAGCCTTATAGATAAAGTGTATATAAAATATATAGTTTTAGGGAAAATAACCAATTTTCAAGAACTCATCGATGAAAATCCACTATCACATATAGAAAAATTAATAATTAAAAATACAATAAATGAGTATAATATAAAGCCATGCAACATGAAGAACATTCCCTTCATCAGTTGTCCCCTGTTTTATCTACTCTAGATATTATATAACTTGGTTTAAGAAGAGACAAAATTTAGATAATCATCTTATAGTTATGATTTACATCAACATTATAAATACATACAACACAAAAGATAAACCAAGACAAGGAACATATCCATATATTATTTAGAATAGAAATAAGAAATACATGAAGTAAAAATATATGTGAAAAGGATAAATAAATAAAGAGTGATATATTGATTAAAAATCATATTAAATTTAAGATGAAAAATGTTGAATTAAGAATTAAATTATAAGATACATCAACGGCAGTGAAAAATCTTAATGGTGGATTTAAAAGTCTGAGAAATAATAAGGATAAATTTGTTTTAAGGGTTCTAAAGAAATGTTTATCGCGGGTTATAGCACTCTTAACACAAATTTATCCTTATTATTTCTCTGACTTTTAAATCCATCAGTAAGATTTTTCACTGCCGTCGATGTATCTTATAACTTTTAATTCTTAATTCAACATTTTTCATCTTAAATTTAATATGAGTTTTAATCGATATATCACTCTTTATTTATTTATCCTTTCCACATATATATTTACTTCATGTATTTCTTATTTCTATTCTAAATAATATGTTGATATGTTCCTTGTCTTGGTGTATCTGTTGTGTTGTATGTATTTATTATGTTGATATAAATCATAACATATAGGATGGTTTTCTAAATTTTGTCTCTTCTTAAACCAAGTTATATAATATATATATATATAGTTGATATACATATACGCATTCATACACACATGCACACACACTTGTATATCATCATATTAATCCAGTTTTCCATGCTGGCTTAGGTTAGATAGCTCTCTCTCACTGTCTTGCCACTCATTTACATATTTTGTCATCTTCCTCATACAGCAATAGAGAAAATCATTTGAAGCTATTGTTGTATACATCATGTTATTTTTAGCATGATGTATATGGATGGATACCCTTTTATCACCAATCATTTCACAGTATTGACCATGAGCATTTTTGCTATTGTGCATGCATTCACACACAACCTGCTTGGATGATTGTAAAAATGCTATTTCTAAACAATAGCCTTCTAGGCTTTGACTGACATTGAATGTTTTAAGTATTTAGTTTTTATTTTATGTTTTGTCAACCGTTAACTCATGGTTTGTAAGTGAAGTCTGCTATTGGTGTTTTGTTGCATCACTGAACAAGTTACTTTATTCTGCATTGCTTTAGTCCATTCAGTCAAAGAAATGGTACCAGAGGAAAGTTAGTCCAACACCCTATCCAGGGGAAGTTTTATTTCTTGTTTGATGAAATAGAAACTTAATTTAAAGTTCCTTGAGTCTGTCAGAGAAATTGCATGTTTAGCCCTTTAGCATTTAAACTGGTCATACAAGGCTCAAATACTCTACCTGTTTTATGTTCAAACTTGCCAGATCTTGCTTCTTAAACCTACCATACAATGTCATTCTAAAAATAAAGAATCACATCATCGAAATCTCAAAGCTGCAAGATTATGCATGATTAATTCAAAACAATGTGAATAAATAAGAATTACGTGTGACAGAGTTATTTGAATTCTAAAGAGTTAAGACTTCCTCAAGTCGTTTACTCTGCTGTTGTGTCAGTTTATCAGTAATTAAATACCTTAAGTTGATCCCTCTGTACTGTTTGTATATCCATTACTCCTTGATTTGCAACTCACAGATGTTTTACTTAGAATCTGAACTATTTTCAATTATATTTTCTGCTGTCCTGGTCAAGTGCCAACCCAAGAAAATCTATCTAAACTAGTTTCTTTGTCCTATAATCACTTGCTTTATTTACTTATCCTGGTATTTTATTTTTAATATTTATGTTTTTTTTTTTGTCATTTAAATGTTCTGAATTACCTTGCAATCCAGGTCGTTGCTGTTGACAACAGCAGTTTTGAGTGCTTTATTTCTGTTCTATAACACCTTTTATCTTTGAATGCTAATTATGTGTCTACCACTTTCTGACAAAGCACCAGCTTGCTAAACCTGTCCAAAGATTCCTTTTTTATTCTTCTGCCAGTCACCTTGTTACGGATGTTGTTTTTAATTTCTTACATTATATCGATTAACAATAAGCTTAATTTCTTGTTTTTTATTAAGTACTCTTTTGTTTTTTTACTTTTTTTTGCTTAAGAAGATAGTATAGTTTGTTAAACCAATCCTAAAGTATTGCTGGTTTTTATTGACTCCAGAAAGATGAAAAGCAAAGACAAATTCTCTTTCTTTTACCTGAGATTTGAAGTAAAATTTCTTAGAGAATCTAATCCTCTTCACCATATTTTGCAACTCTATTATTCTATTTACGTATTGTGTGTGTGTGTATGATGATGATGATCATCATCATTTTAACCTCCATGCAATGGGACTGAACCTGAAACCATGTTGGGAAGTGACCTTCTTAATCATTCAGCTGTGCCTGGGACACCAGCCCCATCCTTATACATTGTGATTTAAATACTTTAAGGGAAGTGAAGTTTGACTATAAATCCTGCTTACCATCTATGTAAAATGTTTATGTTGATTGAGCAAATGCAATCTTGGACACAATTAATCAAATGCTTAGAAGCAAGTTGCATGTTTTATCTGAGTTTATTTTTTAATCTTGTCTGGGACTATACTAGATCCTTTGCAATACATCAGTTAGCTATGTTGGGTGCAGTGAGGCAGTTGTGCTGTTCACAGTCATTAAATGATGAGAGGGATATCATAAGAGAAATACTGTCTTTTATGTCAGCTCACAGTGCTACTCTGTCTAGCTTTTGTGGCTGAAGAGGAGAGAACAACTCCAAAATGCATGCACCCCACAGTCTAGCCAGGCAGTACTGTGAGCTGATTTGATGTATTTACACCCATTTGTCAACAGCGAGAAATTTTCTCCATGACAAAACACAGTGAATAGCTTTTTTATGCGTTTGAATATGCCTCAAGCATATTTGAACTGGTAGCAAGTTTGTATTTATATAATTAAAGAGGTTCTGGTTGTGACCATTCCATCTTTAAGTCAAACGTAGTGCATCCAGTATAGCATTATCTAATGTACTCTTTGTTGTGGTTTAGGTCACGGTCAGTCTTGGTCCAGCTGATTTGTGATCAAAGACATACTGACCATGACACTACCATCTTCCATCATGTCACATCCTACCATCTCATCCCTAGATATGCTATTCAGTCATAGTATATCTAGGTCTATGCCAGTAGAGTGTGATGTTGTGATTTAACTCTAAGGTTAATCCTGATCAAACAGTGCTATAGGTTAAGTATAACAGAAGATTCTTGTCTTGACTGTTGTAATGTTGGCATTTTTCTTATTTCCTTGTATGAGAAAGGATAACAACATCAACCATAATCCTGTAGCTCGCATGGAATGAAGCCAGTGTGCTCTGCTGATGTGTAATGTCAGTGTGCATACACGACAGAGTGTAAGCGCCTTGAGAGAAAAGTTGAACCTAAGAAGCATCAGATGTGGTGTGAACAGTTACCCTCAATATCCACTAAATGATCATACTTTTTCACATTTTTTTTGCTAAAAACCTGCCTGATTACCACCTTTGTAATCCTGAAAAACATCATGACCATTGGTCTAGTCGTTTGACTGTGAAGAGGGTACAGACAGATAGACGGACATAATGCCCATTATAGTAAGATGTTAGGAACATAAATTGTGACTAAGGTTTGGTGGAAGATTTTAATTCAGAGCTTTTGAAAACAAGACATTTGTACTACAAAAACAGAGGCAGTTTCAGGCAGGTCAATATCAAAATGGTTAGTGATTAAGTGTAGTAACCAAAGCTTTAGTTTCTCCACTCCCACCACCAACTCTTGTTTTCTCCATGCTGATATCAGTTAAATAATTTGTGGTGCTGTATAACACCACTCATTTTTGTCTTCTGTGAAGCCCAACATCTGGAAATCTAGCCTCACCACTTGATCCCATTTTTTTTCCTTCCCAAGTATTGATGTGGGAGAGTGTTGATTGTAAGTAGTCCCTGCTCAAAAAATAGGTTTTGATTGTTTTACAATGTCTGATGTTTATCAGGAATTGTTGCAAAAAAAGCCTTCCTTCTGTAGCTATATGTCAACAGTGCCTTAACTATTTAGCATTTAAACTGGCCATTCCTAGCCCAAATATTCTACTTTGTTCTATGTTCAAACCAGCCAGACTTGGTCTCTCATGCATACCTTATGAGGTAATACTGTAAAACAAACAACCATATCATTGAAATCTCAAAACTGAAAGATAATGCGTGACCAATTTGAAATAATGTGAATAAATAAGTATCACATTTAACCCTCTTGGGGCACCTGGGCTGATTGATCAGGCTAAGTGATACAAGCCGAAAAGTCTTTGAGGCCAATCCTTTGCCCCAATGAAACAAACATTTTGATGTGTAATAACCAATCAGAGATTGTCAATCAGTAGATATAAAATTACATAACATATATAGTTTTTCATACTAATAAAATAGTTTTAGGCACTTTATCCTTTGTTTTCTACATGCATCTGTCAATTTCAATCTCAACAGAGAAAACATTTTGGTCTTTTTGGTTACACATACCAAAACACTGTGTATCTCAAAAGGGCTAACATAATAATCTGAATGCTGAAGGGTTAAACTGTACTTTGCCTTCCCCAGGGATTGAGACAAGGGCAGTAATAATTCTTGCAGCTACAACTGGACAGTCTCCCTAAAATTCACTCCCCGTAGATAAAATTGCAGTATAATCCTTGATTAGCAGACACAGGAATTAGAAATTTGGGGTCAGATTTAAGTTTTGTTTCCAAACAAGTCACAATATCTTTGAAGACTTTGTTCACTCTAAAAAAAAGCTGTTGTAGTTGAAATTGTGGTTGTTGCACAAGTGATTCTTGTAGTAATAGTAGTAGTAGTGGTGGTGGTGGTGGTTGTATTAGTCTGTGAGTGACAGTACCATGTAATTAGTTTAACACTTGTACATAAAATGTATATATAAAACATCAACAGACACCACGTCACCATGTCCACATCTCACCTACCCCACACCCACCCAGTGCTTGCTTATTATTAGGAGGACTTTATTCTAAAACTACTGAATGGTGATACAACAGAATGGGACACAAGTGTCCATAATATAAGTTACTATTTTAAGGTGTGTGACTTTAGTCTCAATTGAAATGCAATCCTATTAGTTGCTCTCTTGGTCACCTGACTCATTCTACTTGAAAATGAAGCTAGTTTGTTTAATCTCACTCTACTCCTCTCCCTGTTTCTCTGTCTCTTCCTCTTTTTCTCTCTCTCTCTTATAACTAATTAAATAGCTAAATTACAGTTAATTTTTAAGTATGTGTGCACTTTGATTTGTCTCTCTATGTATGTGTGTGTGTATATATATATACATATATATATCCCTCTCTCTGCTTACTGATCTGTCTGTCTGTCTATCTACTCACATACCCATCTACTTACCTATCCACATCCATCTATCTACAAACACAAATCCTCTTTGGCATCATTGTTTTTATGTCCATATATTTCTGTGCTTGCATAGAAAATTACTGAGTAAGCATCCTATGGCTGGATTGCCCTTCTTGTTACCTCTTGTTTTCATGTAAAGCATTTTTTCCACTGGTCTTCACATGTCAAAACTGTCAAAACTGACAAAACTGTTAAGCTACATATGGCATTACTTTCAAGAGGTGTATACAGCGTCACCTTTTTTTTACACAGCGTCACTGTAAAGACACTCAGAAAACAAACAATTGCACGCACACACACACGCACGCACACACGCACACACACACACACACACACACACACACACACACACACACACACACACCCGCTGCTGCTGCCATCGTCATCATCATCATATGTCTATTTTCCATACTTTACATGTTGGCATAGGTTGCACGAGTTATCACAGTGGAAGTTATCACATAATTAGGGGTACTGTCCACCTAAATGGGTTGGAAGACTGTACATCACTCACGTGCTTCATTTTTGGCTTTTTCTTTCTATTAGATATCCTTCCTAACACCAGCCACTTTGCAGAGTGTACTGGGTGCATTTTTCATGGCACAAACCCGAGAGAGGTTGCTATGTCCTTGACACATCTAAAGAGTCCTCATGATCCTCTCATATCTGCTCATTCACCAATCACTTTACAGGGTAAGAAGTATGATTGATAGAGTTATGAATGAGTGGTAAGTGATATGAAGGATGCATGATAGGGGAGATGTGTGATAGGGGGACTCAGTTTTCTGAGTTATCATTTTATTTATAGTCAAGGTAGCATGGTTAAGAAGATAGAGCAATGATAGAAAGCAACGTGATCCAGGAGATAGAGATCCAAGATATGTGGTATAAAGTGAGTAAGAGTGCAATGGTAGACGGAGTGATGACTGGCAGAACAAGAGGGAAGTGTGAAGATAGATTGTTCTGGGCACTATTGGTCCAATGTAGTTTCTTATGCATAAACTTCGAAATGGGTAGGGGTCCTCAGTGTTCTAAGCTGTGTGTCTAGTCAAGGTAAAGATCATGGCTATAAGGATAGGGCAGCAACAGAAGATGCCATGACTCTGGGGATGGAGTGATGACAGAGAATCAAGATATGGAGGACAAAAGAAGCAAAAGAATGAAGACACAGTGAGATGGGGTAATGACAAGTAGTATAAGAGTGAAAATAAAGTAGAGTTTATCAGGCACAACTGATCCACTGTAGTCTATTCTTAAACTTTCAAGTTGAGCCCTGGCTGAGTGACGATGGTAATAGGAGGGGAATAGAAAGTAGGCAGGTCTTCTGCCAATGATTAATTAGCAAGAGTGATAAGGAAGTGAGTAATAGTGGGTTGAGAGGGTAATAAAGTATTGTGGAAACAGCAATAGTGGGTTTAGCAGTACATATAATCTCAGTCAACATTACTACCATTATTTTTGTGTGGCATTTGTTCTGCCATACTGGCATTGCTGGTTGGGTTTTCCGAGGTCAAATCTTTTCAAGTACCACAGATTGCTAGTCAACAGAGTTTTTGTCATTTCCTCCTTGAAATGCAACATTCTGAAATCAGCCTTTGCCACTTTGTTCCAAGTCTTTCTTGGTGACTCTCTTCCACAGCTGTTATCACTATGAGCACGTAGCATTTCTTTATACAGCCTTCATCCTCTATATGTATCACATATCAACATCACCACAATCTTCCCTCTTATACACTTCATCTGATTCTATATTCTGTTTTTCTCTCAGCTCGTTTCTATTGCATGATTCAGGGACACTAACATTACACATCATGCAGAACATGCTTATTTCATTTCTTCCTCGTCTTTTGCTAATGCTCTGCATTCAAGTTTTGTGTTTCACTACTATGCAACATTGTACTTCCTATACAAGCATCATATAATCTGCTTTTCACTCTGAGAGAAACTCTTTATGCCAGCACCTTGAAGCTTTGTCTCATATCATTCTTATTCTGGCCACTATGTTTTCAAAGCAACTATCTCCACTCCTCATTAGATCACTAAGACAAGAAGGACTATCAACACTTTTTGAGGGTTGGTCTAAGATATGAAACAGAGTCACTGTTTCATATGTACTCTTAGTGTTTACTGCATTTGTGCATATACTGCATATGAAGGACACCTTCTTTGTGATCCCACCTCTCTTCTTGTGTATCCATTATTTACATTGGATACATTGTATGGAGTTCCAACCTATCCGTTCCTGCTTGTTCAGTTTAGCTATTTCCATGACAATAGCAGGAACTTATCTTTCCTATATATAGCATTTGTGGAGGCGCAATGGCACAGTGGTTAGGGCAGCAGACTCATGGTCGTAGGATTGTGGTTTCGATTTCCAGACCAGGCATTGTGAGTGTTTATTGAGCGAAAACACCTAAAGCTCCATGAGGCTCCGGCAGGGGGGTTGTGGCAAACCCTGCTGTACATTTTCACCACAACTTTCTCTCACTCTTTCTTCCTGTTTCTGTTGTACCTGCATCAGAAAGGGCCAGCCTTGTCACACTCTGTGTCATGCTGAATCTCCCTGAGAAGTATGTGAAGGGGTACACGTGTCTGTGGAGTGCTCAGCCACTTGTATGTTAATTCCACAAGCAGACTGTTTTGTTGATTGGATCAACTGGAACCCTCGTCGTCGTAACCGATGGAGTGCATGATGATATAGCATTCAAACATATTAAAACTGATTTTTGTTGGATGAATGAGGATGAGGGTACTCAATACATATTGTAGAATATATAGTTTATTTAAATTGAATTCTTTTCTTGAGACTCAAGTTTCATGTCAGTGCAATCAAGTAAGTACTGCTATGACTTAGAATATATGTTTTGTTTTATAGACACACACGTGCGTGTTCTTTTCTATATGTTGTTTGATTGCATTAATATTTTTTAATTCCATCATTTTCATGTAAACAAGTAAAACTGAAAAGAACTGAAAAACAAGAATCCTCCCTGTTTTATTAAACAAGATATATGCACAAAAGAATATGCTAAAAAATGAATTAAAAAATTTTGATATGCAGAACGTTTTCTATGAACACAAAAGAAGTCCTTCCATGAATAAATTTAAAAGAACAGCAAATGAAAATGTACTCAACCAATAGGACAAAAACCTGAACATATTCCTAACTAAAAAAAACCCAGATAGGATACTTTTCCTGCTGCCAACACTTTTAGCCACTTCTTACAACAAGCTTACAGCAAACTAAGATATATATGCATACACACATGCACATATATATATATAATATGTGTGTTTATATAGATTTTGATATATATTTATAATTATTCATGCATACAATCAGAGGCTATAGAAGACGCCTAAAATGTTGCTTGGTGAGATTGAATTTGGATCTATGTGATTGCAAACCAAACATCTGGAGTGCGCATGCACGCGCGCGCGCACACACACACACACACACACACACACACACATGTTGGTGTAAAAAGTAATTTACCAACTGTTGAGATATTGTGAATAATTAAATGTAATTTATTTCCATTTCAGTTGTCTTACTGTTTGGGTTAGTCCAACCATATGCTGAAGCCAAAATAGGTAAGTGCTCATTTCCTCTCTAATCTAATAAGTAGCTGCTACTGCTGCCGTTTTGTAGGTAATCCTGACATCAGCCAGTAGTACATTGCTCACCTGTTATCACTTCTATATTTTCTATAACTGAATTTGCAACACTCTTAGCATCTCTGATACGTGTGTGTGTGTGTGTGTGTGTCATTATCATTTAAAGTGTGTACGTATGCAGTAATTTTACAGTTTGTAAATAAAAGAGAAAGATAGTACTCAATATATAGTGCTGAGTTTGTTCAAATATAATGAAGACTTGGAAGCTACTTGAGTTTTAGACATGAAACTTGAATTGTGAGTAGGTACTCAGTTTATGTATGTGTGTATGTATATGCATGTATATGTATATATGTGTGTATGTGCGAACTATAGGCTACTTGAAATATGTTTGACATATTTCAACTACCCTAAAGTTTGCATATGTCTAAATGCCGCTTGGCTCTACACTTAGATTCTTGGATCTTATAATTAACATATATATTTATATTTCATCTTTTATTGTTTCACTCATTGTACTGCGGCTATGCTGGGGCTACATATGCATGTGTGAATCAGTATGAATATATCAATATACTAGCCGTATAACCTGACCTTGTCCGGGTGTGACTTATTATGCCATCTACGATAAGTCTTGCTAGGTGAAAATCAACTAAAAAAGAAAGCCTTACAACGAAAAAACCCTTATGATGTAAATATGTTCATAATTCAAAAGACGATGAAATTAATAGGGAAAGTCTGAAGGCTGTTTTGCGTAAAATTATTAAGCATACGTAAATTTCATCCGTGTAATTGGCTATAGAAATGCTTGTGCAAAACAACTTTTTGCGCTGCCCTGATTATACATAGCAGGGTAATCCCTTTTAGCAGGAGCTAAGACGGCAATTTCTGATGAAGCAATTGCTGGTGATCTGTTGCTACACAGTTTTGCCAGAATTCTATCAGATTGGGCAGAAGATGTTGATGCACCATTTTGCATTATGTTCAAAATAGCTTCTGGAATGTGGTGCATTACTGCAGTCTGTTGCTGTCATTTTAAACCGGTTGCTATCTTTCCCCAGCAAACTCTCTTCTTTGGAGGCATAATCTATGTATATATGAAAATCGTGGTAAATTTACAAAACATTGACGAACATGAGTTATATTTTACTGAATGATTGTGTACTTGCACGTGTATGCTTTTGAGAGAGCGAGAGAGGAAGAGGTAGAGAGGGGGAGAGAAAGGAATAGGGGTAGTTAAAAGTTTTCTTATGACTGCTTCTCTTCACTGCCTATTACTTCATTAGAAATCTAAGGATGCACATAAGCACATAATAGAGAAAAATGAAACAAATATGGACGACTTGCTCTGAAACACCACCGATTGGGGAACACTTCTCAAAAATAACCTGCAGTTGTTTCCTTCAAAATTCCTACATGCTTGAAATGTACATACCTCAAGGTACACTTGTACAAAATTTCATGAAAAAATATTCATTTTCCTGGAAGTTAAGAGGAATTTAAGTGGAATTTCCGAATATTGTACCCCACCCCCTTCCAAAACACTTTCACCGAAAATTTTTGTATATTTGGAATCTACATAATAAATAATATATGCATAGAAAATTTCATAAAAAATATTCATTTTTATGAAAGTTATGACCTTCCAAAGTTGGTGGGTACAACTCTGTAGTTATGCCATCAATGTTTTGGAAATATACCACGATGTGAATGATTGTGTTTACTTGCACGTGTATACGTTTGAGAGAGTGAGAGAGGAAGAGCGGGAGAAATGAATAGAGATTGAGAGCAATGTGTATGTTGTTGTCACAGGTCATGTATGTGTGGTTGTGTGTGTTTTTACGTATCTATGTTATGAAAAATAGATAAAGAATACTGAGATGAAAGTTTAATCTATGACGTTGTATGTATCACTTTCTCTCCCTCTCCTTCTTTTACTCTTACTCTCTATATTTTTATGTTGAGCGCGTGTGTAAGAATGGCGTTCCAGGTAGAAGGGATGAAATATAAAAGTTGCTAGTAACCACAGCCAAATCTCCCTTAAATCACACAAAGTAAACGGAATTTTAAAAATCTAATTACTGCACTGGAAAGTTCACATCGAGAAAATTCCATTGATGTAAAAATTTTTACGAAAAAGTGGAAAATGTGGATTTCTATAAACTTTCAAAAAGGCTTCAAACAGACACACAACTTCAGATTTATATATTAAGATATATATATATATATATACAGTCAGACTGGAACCTGGTGCACACACACACGCATATACATACATACATACATATATATGTTTGTGTGTGTGTGTGTCTGTCTATATGTCATCATTATTTTGGCTTACAAAGACCTGTTGGGGGCAAGTGAAATTGAAATCGTGATGGCACCTGTACCAGTGGAGCGCTAAGAGCACCATCCGAGTGTGATCATTGCCAGAGCAGCTGTCTGGCTTCCATGCCAGTGGCAAGTAAATAGCACCATTTGAGCATGATCGTTACTAGTGTCTCCTTACTGGCACGTAAAATACACCATTTTGAGCATGGCCGTTGCCAGTACTGCCTGATTGGCCTTCGTGCTGGTAGCACGTAAAAGCACCCACTACACACTTGGTGTGGTTGGCGTTAGGAAGGGCATCCAGCTGTAGAAACTCTGCCAAATCAGATTGGAGCCTGGTGTAGCCATCTGGTCCGCCAGTCCTCAGTCAAATCGTCCAACCCATGCTGGCACGGAAAGCAGACATTAAATGATGATATATATATATATATATATATATATATATATATATATATATATATATATATATATATATATATATATATATATATATATATATATATATATATATATATATATATATATATATATATATATATATATATATATATATATATATATATATATATATATATATATATATATATATATATATATATATATATATATATATATATATATATATATATATATATATATATATATATATATATATATATATATATATATATATATATATATATATATATATATATATATAATATATATATATATATATATATATATATATATATATATATATATATATATATATATATATATATATATATATATATATATATATATATATATATATATATATATATATATATATATATATATATATATATATATATATATATATATATATATATATATATATATATATATATATATATATATATATATATATATATATATATATATATATATATATATATATATATATATATATATATATATATATA
>NC_142932.1:21736441-21794796 GCF_046866305.1 Octopus bimaculoides | reverse complement strand
TATATATATATATACGTATATATATATATACGTATATATATATATACGTATATATATATATATACGTATATATATATATATATGTATATATATATATACGTATATATATATATATGTATATATATATATATATATATATATATATATATATATACATATATATATATATATATATATATACATATATATATATATATATATATATATATATACATATATATATATATATATATACATATATATATATACATATATATATATATATACATATATATATATATACACATATATATATATATATATATATATATATACATATATATATATATACACATATATGTGTGTGTGTGTGTGCATATTTCTACATTTATATGTATGAGTAGCACAGTCTGTAGTGAACATGGTTTTCTATACTTTGTCACTGTCCACTTCCTTCCATCATCTTCATTGTTTAACATCTGTTTTCCATGCTGGCATGGGTTGGATGGTTTGATTAAGGTCTGGAGAGCCAGCAGCTGCTCCAGGCTCCAATCTGATCTGGCAATGTTTCTACAGCTAGATGGTGCTTTTTATGCGCCACTGGCACAGGAGCCAGTCAGGTGGTCCTGGCATCGATCACATTCAGATAGTGCTTTTTACATTCCACTGGCATGGGAGCCAGTCAGGAGACACTGGCATCGACCATGTTCGGGTGATGCATTTTATGTGCCACTGAAACAGGAACCAGTCAGGGGGCACTGGCCACAGCTACGATTTTGGTTTTACTTGACTCAACAGGTCTTCTCAGACATATCATATTGCCTGATGCATCAAGGGTACTCTTAAATGGGCCGGACATACAACATTGGCATCGGCCATGACTGCGATCTCACTTTAGTTGCTGGGTCTTCTCAATCACAGCATATCTCCAATGGTCTCAGTCTCCTGTCATTGCCTCTGTGAGGCTCAATGTTCGAAGGTTATGCTTCACCACCTCATCCCATGTCTTCCTGTTGTTAATAAATATTTTTTGATAATAATAATATCCATTATATAAGGAAAACCTTATAAACAGATTACATTATGATATCATCAGAGATTGTGCAGCACACTTAAATAACTTCTTAGATTTATAATGGGCTTTAAGTAATGTTATGGTATCTGACTGGAACTACTATCAATAACCAATGGAAGAAAACATGGACTGTAATACAAATTCTCATAGCTTTCTGTTTTGATGTAAAAGAATGCTCATGGAATTCTAAATGCTAGTTATATGTCATGCAATTTAAATTTAAATCACACACACATACATATACACTTATGCATATATTTCTATATATGTATGAGTGTATGTGTGTCTGTAAAAAATATATATGTATGCATGTGTGTATATTTATGTTTGTATGCATGTACGTGTGTGTGTATATATATATATATATATATATATATATATATATATATATATATATATTTATATGTATGTAAAGTACTGTTCAAATATAAATTATAAAAGCTTTATTTGTTTTAGTTGTAATTAACTAAGCCATGAGACTTAATTGGTAAGCAGTTTATTACTTTTGATTTAAATCGGAACTGTGAAAAATAGCCATGATTAAAGCACTGTATCACTATCACAGACAGAACCATTTGAAGTCATTAATTGTAAATATTGTAAATGCATATTCTAATTATAGTCTTAGTCACACTTAAATCAACCCACACATTTCCTTCTCCGGATTACAGCATGTATTCAATCCACTACAGCCATCCACTTCAGCCGTCCACTACATCATTCATGAATCTAACAGAGGAGACATTATGGTTTCAACAATACAAAAATACATGTACCATTCTTATCACTGACATCATTAGATTGACCTCATTACCAGCTCAACATATACGAAGCTCAATATCGTTTCCAAGGAATAACAGAATTTTTAGCAAACTGTCTAGTGTACAAAAACCAACAATTCTGCAATTTGCAACTTTCCCGAATGAGGTACAGATTCTAGAATCTGTCCTGTCACTCACTCTTTTCAAACTATACAAACTATACATCTAATCCATGCCAGCATGGAAAATGGATGTTAAATGATGGTGATGATGATGTACATGACCCCCCCCCCCACATACTCCAAACATGTGTGTGCACATGCATGTGCGCACACACACACACACACACAGAGGCAGACAGAGCTTCATAAGCAGCAGACATCAGATTCATACCCTTCCACCAGTTGCACAACTACCCGTTTCTTACATTAGTCACCCAGACACCTGGTTCCAGAATAACAGACTTAGAGTAGCACTTCCTAAAAATCCACTGTCTTCCATAACCAGCCATAATAGAAAACATCAACTGCAACTAGCCATCACACCCAACAATATAAACATACTACACACACACACACACACACACACACACACACACACACATGATGTACCCGGAAGGAAGGAAAATACTGAAAGTTATACACAACCACTCCACAACATTCACAATACACATAGCAGACATGCTAGAGAAAGCAAAACAACATAAATATACGTAAAGCAGTCACAGAAACCATATTTAGCCAATAGAAAGAAAGAACAGTGCCAGACAATGCCTTAGTTCTATCATTTATTATGCCAGCCCTGCCTAGGGCCCTAATCACTCTTCATAATAAACTACAATAAGATACAAAGAACACAAAACAGTGGCACTTAACATTGTAATGGATCTGTACAGACTACCCCTCCCCCAACAGACCACCTACACACAAAACAAAATTATTAAAAAGAAAGACCATCTGGGTATATAAGGTGTCAGCTTATTGCTGCAACACAATTTAATCCTTACTGTCCTTGTGTGTGTGTGTGTGTGTGTGTGTGTGAATGTGTGTGTGTGTGTGTGTGTGTGTGTGTGTGTGTGAATGTGTGTGTGTGTGTGTGTGTGTGTGTGTGTATGCATGCATGTATGATGATTGCTTCATCTTGTCAGATGATAGCCATCTCATGTCCAGCCTGATTGTTCTGATTCATTTTCATTCCTATAGGTGTGCGAATGTGACTTTTCGTGCTACACATCTATTGCTGTAAGTCTTTATAAAATACAAAATGGATCAAGAAATGAAATGATAGTGAGTCATCTGTATGTCATTGGATTTAAGTGGCAAAAACTAGTATGGCACTTTTACCACTCCCTTGGTCACCTTAGTAGGTTCCAGTGATAGTCATTGCAAGATGACTGGTACTGTTTTGACTGCAAGTCTTATATCAGAGTATCTTTCTCTTGGAAGAATTTCCTTCCTCATGGCTTTGTCAAAAATAACAGGTATCTCCTCTACCCTTAGGAAATCTATGTAATCCATAGATGAGACCCTGACAGAGACTTGTTCTGGGTCAGAATAGACCTGGGGGTAATAGCAATTAAGAGGCCATGCCATGCTTGCTACAACTCCAGAACTGGATCTTCACTACTGGATGCAGTTTATATCTAAAAACACATGCACACACACACACACACACACACACACACACACAAACACATGCACACACACACCAGATATTTATACCACCAAGGGTATAAATATGATGCTGTATTGTGGGTACAAGCATGGCTGTGTGTTTAAGAGGTCTTCTTACCAACCACATGGTTTGGGGTTCAGTCCCACTGCATGGTACCTTAGGCAAATATTTTCTACTATAGCCCCATACCAACTAAAGCCTTGTGAATGGTTTTGGTAGATAGCAACTGAAAGTAGCTCCTCATCATGTGTGTGTATGTGTTACCTTGCATGGAAATAAGTGAGGGTTGACAACATGAAGAGCATTTTGCAGTAGAAAACCAGCCTTGTTGAACTCCAACTGACCCATGCAAGCATGGAAAAGTGGACATAAAAACAATGACAATGATAACATAGTGGTAGTCACTCCTTCAGGGCATCATTTAGGAAACCCAAAAGATACTCACATTTTAATTCTCCTCCGTTTACTCTTTCTATATAAATATGCTTTGTTTTGTCTAAATGTAAAAATGTATTGACTATTCAATTCTATGTTGACAGTATATTAAGTTCAATTATAATGAATTTTTAATAAGTCTGTTTTGAATGAAATACTTGATGGGTCATGCTTTCAAAACATACTTATTTCACTGTAGTATATTTATGTTAACTTCAACAATTATATGATTTTTGCTGCAGCCTCAAATATTCTTTCATCTATGCCCTGTCCTCACCCCACTAGAACCTGCATCAAGCACTTTGTCTAACTTTTCCACCCTAGAATTGAATCTTTGTAGAACTCCCTCATTCTTGATATCATCCCCTAAACCACTGAGCTTCAACTGCTTAAACAGAACATTAACCATATTAACTTAGTTATTCCTATTTATTCAGTTTTGGAGGGTCTGGCATTATTTCACTTATCTCCAATTATAAGATTGATAACAAATGTTGCTGTTTTGTTTAGCACCATCACATTGCCAAAAAGTAGGTCTTTGCATTCTCTTGTGCTACAGTTTTGGTTACAATGTGTGCCTGTTCTCTCTAAATTGCTGTTAAGACTTACATAGCTGAAAACAGGTTGCTGTTAATGACCTTACGAGATGTTGGTTATCTTAGCCAAGTTCTTTGAAGTCTTGTAGCATTAATGTTGGGGAAGGGTGAGAAGGTGGTGGAAATTCTCAAGGAATGTATTTCTCGAACCATTTTAGTGCTCAAATATTATTATGGAGTAAATATATTTTGGGAGTAAAAAGAAAACTAATCAAATGTAAATAACTTTGTAAGACCCCCAAAAGGAGCTTGTAAATGAGAAAATCTGCTTCTGGATTGTATTCCAGTTTATTATTGGTAATACCCCAGTCTATATGGCTCTTGTTTCTGACAGCTAGGTGTACTGCAGAAACAGAAGGCAAAGTGTTTTGCCCAGAAACATCAAAAGATCATCTAATTATCTCTGGGTAGGTACCTCAATATGTTTCCCATTTAACCATCTCATCTCTGCAATATTTAGTTGTGAATTTGATTTGGTATATCACAGTATTTAGTTATGTCTCTTTACAGTCACCTCCTATAAAGTTGACTGTAGGTTGTAAGTGTTAGTTTTGGTTCAAGACATATTAAACATGCTAATAACACATAAAAAAATTCCTATATATTGAACCAAAGCCAATACTTGCAACCTACTGTTTTGAAATATTTCCTAATAGTCTTATGCAGCTGAGTATAGCTCCAGACCTGTATTTTAAATAAAAATTCTGGAGAACTTAAATCATATATATATATTACTCCTGCCTCTGACTCTGGTATTTGTCCACCTTTATATTTCAGCTCAGCATGTCTTCTGATAAGCTATTTATTCAGAGCCTTGCCTGTCTTAACTGTCTGGTTATTTATTTACAGATATATTTACTTTGACCTTCATCTGCTCTTATCAAGAAGGAAATTCCCTCTCCCACCTCCCTTTCATTATATTGATACTCCTTATCTGCACTGTTGTGTATGCGTCTCCAAACAACAGTGTGAATAGGAATAATGATTTTATATAGTTACCTCCTGCCCCATTAGAGTTTCAGGGTGTCTATGTTTGGGGTTGGGAGATGGGAAGTTAGGGAGTTGCAGTTTTCATGGCTACTCTGAGGGTATTTATGCTATAGGTGGATTAACTTTATGATTTCTTATGTAGAAGTTATTGTTTTTGTGTGTGTCTTAAGGGGTCAACAGAGTAGAGGTAGGAATAAATGGGATGGCATTGTAACTAAGTAGTATACACACATGATAAAGTATATTGAGTTCAAGGTGGTTAGTTTTAAAGGGTACACCAAGCTGAGGTGGGCTTACATTGGAGTTAATTTATAAGTAGAGTGTACACGAGGATAGAGGTGGGATGGGATCTGTATAGGTGGAGTAGATTATAAGGCAAGGAAAAGTTTTAAATGACGAATCTCGAAGGGTGGTCATAAGATTTATGCTTTGTTGACCTTCCTAACCCTCACCATCACAATACACACTTGCACACATACCACATTGTCACAACATACATCCTGAGATTTATGGAGTTTATACCTATCAAAAACATGCTTAATAGTGGTTCCTATTGGTGGTTCTACCGAAGACTGCTGGGGGATTACTGTAAAGGTTCTGGAAGTATTTCTTCCACTTGTATAATCATTGTTGCAGATTTGTGGCTTTTAGATTCAGCTTATTTGTACTTTCCTTGCCACTAATTTCATTGGCATTTTGCCATTCTAGGGATGATTGCTTGTTTCTTGCTGCATGCACCATCAAATCTATTTTGCTTTCAATATATTTCTGTTATTCGATTTTGTAAGTGTAAGATCTTGCTGAGACTTTTTCTGAATTTAGTGATATTTTTTGCTGAGAGGTTTAGTTAACTTTAAATGAGTAGCAGCATTCTTCAATGAATTGTGCATCTTAGCAAATACTTCCAACTCCTCTGGGACTCAGTGTTTGATTTTAGTTGTGAGAAGAAGACATTCTTCTGCAATATGTTGTTGAGAGAAGACAAGGTTACTATATGTTGCATTTAGAGAATTGATTTCAGTTTCTGCTTGCATTTTCGTTCTGGAGAGTTTGTCACTGTAGTAGATTTTTAAAAAGTACTTGACTACATAACCAACACCATAGTTGGGCACATCCCTGATTATCTGCACATCTGAGATGCAGGATGGAGATGTGATTTTAGTGCAAGTCATTTGAAAGTTGTATTCTCTCATTGCTCTAGAAAGTAAACTTAGACTTTTGGTAAAAAATTACAGAGGGATTATTCTTACAATAAAATGTTGCTGAAACATATACAACCATAACCAAAGCAGGTCTTATGAAGAAACTAAAATGAGTTCAGGAAAAATTGGTCTATTGTTGGAGAGATATTTACAGTCAGAAGAATAATTGAGGAGTCGGTAAAAAAAAATCTACAAGCAATTTTATTGTTGGTTTGAAGAATTCTCGGAAACTTTTGATTATTCATCAAGGCAAAATGGAGCAAATTCTTCTTACACACACTCAAGAAATAGTAGCAACAATAATGACATTTTACAATAACACAAGAAATTTTAACATTTCTTTGACATTAAGTGTTTTGCAAGGTGATATGCTTGCACTATTTCTCTTTTATCCTTTGCACTTTGACAAAATTAAAGAATTTGACTTCACTCTAGCAAAATCCCCTTCCCTTTACTACCCAGTTCCTACATTACTGATTATATTGCTCTCTTTGTAGACTCATCTCAAAAGTTACTATTCTTATGCATAATCTTGAAAATACAGCAGAAGATATTAATCTTTATGTCAAAAACTCAAACACTGAATATTTCTGCTACAATCAGAAGGGATCATAAAGCACAGCCAAACAAAACCTAACATCTGTAGACTCTGTTGTATACATTGGAAGTAACATTGCATCCACACAAATGGGTGTAAAAATTCATTTCATGAAAGCACAGGCTGTTCTTGATTGTCTCAGTGTCATCCAGAAGTCATCACTAATTAAGTAAAGCTTCTTCTATACTCCTGAGAAATCAATACCATTAGATGGATCCACTGCATGAACACTCACCAAAAACTTTGAGGCAAAATTTGATGATGTTTTCTCTCTCATGTTTGTGTCATTCTGAATGTCTTGTGAATAAAAGCTTCTGACCAAACAGGTTCAGCATAGTTAAATTTCTAGGAATAAAAGATTGTTTCCATGATGTAACTAGGAAAAGAGCCCACATTGGTCATCTAAAGATGGTTATGCATAATGGTTGTCTCTTAAGTATCCCTTTTACCTTGTATCATTTTTTCCGTGAGTTGCATCTCTTTTTTGTTTTGGCTTACAGAGTCCATGTTTTCTTCCAGGTTGATTAAAACAGGACCCTTTTTTGTATGTTGTTGGGTATTTGCCTAGTTACCTTATGTATTGCCTAGTTACCTTAAGTATTGCTGAAAAGCTACTCTCTCTCTGATGTCTGGAGAAAGTTGAGTTACCATGGAAGGTAGGAAGTATTTAGTTACCACGGGAACTGGAGCTGTCAATTTAAGGCTTTTGAGAATAAAAGGTTATCTTTGCTACATAGGTGGATTAAGAGAGCTTATAGTTTTAGCATGAAGTGGTTGAGAATGAGGCTCTCTCTGCTATGTCTGTGGAAAGGGGTCTTTAAATACTGAGGGAGCTTATTGTTATAATCTACTGACATCTGGGTATTGATGGTTGTTGTTTAGATCCAGGTGGAGTTGATGTATGATTGATGGCATTTCAGCCATCTTATTTGTTATGTGTATTTCTTTTTTTAAAGCAGTAGGGTGGAATTCAAAGGAATTTAGTTGCTATTTTGAGCTAGGTTGTCTAGAATGATAGAGAGACAGAAGTGTGTGTATGCTGACCTGCAGTCGACACCATTTTTGTAAGCTTTCAAGAAATATTTTTTGCTGTGTGCATTAATATATATATTGGTAGTATTAAATATGTTATAATCATCAAAAATTATCGATAATAATTGCTTCTGATTTAGGACAAGGCCAGCAATTCTTTGAGGGGAAGAGGGTGTTAGATGACACTATCAGCCCATACTAGACTAGTACTTCATTTTATCAACCCTGAAAGGATGAAAGACAAAATTAGGCATTTTTCTGGTGTTCTAATCATTCTATCAATCCATAATAATAATAATAATAATAATAATAATAATAATAAGGCATTTTTCTGGTGTTCTAATCATTCTATCAATCCATAATAATAATAATAATAATAATAATAATAACAACAACAACAACAATTAAATAATAGGGCAGAATATAATTGTAATAGTTAAAAAAATATTTTGTCCATGCTAACTTGCTTTTTTTATTTGTTAAAGATGAAAAAAAAAAAAAGATGATTCTCTGATGTTTCAAACCATTTATGATAAATGTCATCATAATGTTGATAGGAGGAAGGAGTTTGGGGATGGTATAGCAATCACATGATTTGATAGTGTGCAGGATATCTGATAGTATTGATTTATCAACATAACAGTAGACTTGCTATCATTACGAACACCAACAAATGGGTTTGTGGGGAGGGACAGAGCAAGTAGTGGCTGTTGTTGATTTTGAGTGTGTGTTTGTGTGTGTGTGTGTGTGTGTGTGTGTGTGTGTGTGTGTGTGTGAGAGCATGTGTGTGTGTGTTTGTGTTTGTGTCTAGGCAGGAAGTGGTGGACAGTATATCTATGCCTTCATAGGTTGGTCAGCTAGCCATATGGTCATGCCTTACTGGTCATAAACTAGGCAGCATTGAATTGTTCTAGGTCAGCTCAGTAACTGCTTTACTGGGAGACTAGCAAAACTTAGGACTACAGACAGGAATGAATGTGTGAGTAGTCAGTACAGTAAATGATGGTCTTGTGTAAATAACGTGATGAAGGGTTATTTGGGTTAATAAATTCACCAGAGGTTACCTCATCATCATCATCATCATCATCATCATCATCACCATCGTCATCATCTACTTTCCATGCTAGCATGGGTTGAATGGTTTGATAGGATCCAATGAGTTACAAGGCCATGTCATGTTCCAATGTCAGCTTCAGCATAGTTTCTATGGCTGAATACCCTACCTAACACTCATCATTTTGTAGAGTGTATTGCATGCTTTTTTATGCCACTGGTCCTGAGTAACATGAAAGACAGTGAAAGAACAGGGAAAAACAAAAAAGCCCCTGCTACTAAAAAGGAAGTATTTGAGTGGGGAAGGTGGCTTTATCTGGGCTGACAAATTGCCAAAGTGGTTATTTGGGCAAAGTAACCGGGGATTGTCTTAGCAGATAAAAGGAGCAAGGCTTATCTAGAAAAATGTAATGACTGAGACCAGGGTTTATCTGGGCAGATAAAGTAACCTGGGAGTTATATGAGCACGCAATGTGACTGAAGATTATCTGAATAGGCAAAGTGACTGAGGCTTATCTAGAAAGATGGGGTTTATCTAGGTAGGTAAAGTGGGTGAGGACTGCCTGGTCTGGCAAAGCAGACAACAGTGTCACTTGGTCATACAAAATGAACAAAGGGTTTTGTCAGGGCAAAGCGAAGAGATTGAGTTATTATGTGGGCAGATAAATATGTGGTAAAATATACTTAAAAATCAGATATTGACTGAAAATCCAAGAAATACCAATATATACTAAGTTGATACTCATTATCAATAATTCAAAGGCAATTTTGAAAATTCTTTGAAATCTCCTCAAAAATGTGATCATAGATAGTTGAGTGAAAAAGATACCAGTCAGCCTTCTGAGAGAGGTTGTTGGTTCATATCCTGTCAGTGGCACTCGTTATGTTCATGATTGAAGCACTTCACTTCAGAATAACTGAATCCATCTTGTTGCTCTGAGTAGCAATACTGTTAGCTTACGGTTCTGAATTCAACTCATGTGGATATATAGCTTGCAGGGAAATGGTATCTGCCAGTTTGACCCTTTAGCATTCAGATTACTCTGTCAAATGCTCTACTTACTTATTCACATTGCTTTGAATTAACCATGCATTATCTTGTAGCTAAGACATTTTCATGATGTAATTATTTAGGTTTAGAAAGACATTGTAGGTTAGGTGTGAGAGGCTAGATCTGGCCAGTTTTAACATAAAATTGGTAGAATATTTAGGGCGGATATGGCCGGTTTGAATGCTAAGGGGTTAACGGAAGAAGGAGTTTTTTTAGTGGTGACTATATAACTTGGCATGTTAAGAAACATAATTGCTCATCATGTTAGAGGATTAATCAGCTCATATAAAATAAAGAGATCATGATATGATTGTCAAAGATATTACAGCACTAGAAGTAGGTATGTCTTTGTAGTGCAGCATATTGCCACAATATTGTATATCTTGATTTACAGTGGAGTTATACTGTGAAAATATCTAATAGCTAGCTTCCTTCGTGGAATATGTCACCAGGGTATGCTTAACAGTTTAGCGTTTTGTCAAAGTGTAAGATAACTGAGAATGTAGCCTCACCTAACAATTAATACAATGATAACAAAAGGATAAAGATCCTTCTTGAGTCATATAGACTCATAGGGCTGGTTTTCATGATGTATATATTCCCCATTTGGACAGGACACCGATCTGTCACAGGGTTACTCATTTTTGCCTGCTGAATGAACTGGAGCAACATGAAATGAAGTGTTTATAATGATGTCATATTAACTATCAGCATGGTGAAATGTTAAACCAATGATAATAACACTCAGACTTTGTTTGTCTTTTTCAGATTGTGGATCAAAGGAGGTCCTTCAAAATAGAACTGGAAACATATCATTTGCCAAAATCTCCAGTGGTCCTCAAAAGAAATTGTGCCAATACATTTGGTTTATACGGGCACCCCAGAATGGAATAGTTACAATAAAGTAAGCAGCTATTTATATCTTTCTTCCTTGACTAGTTGATGTTCATTTTCTGGTTGCTTGACTATGTCCTTCTGTCTTGTTCAAAGAGTTGTTTTATTCATTTTTTTCCATGTTCTCTCTCACAATCTTTTGGCTAGGCTGGACTTCAGGTTTCCTTCATCCACTTTTTGCTTGCAGACTGTAGATATTAATGCTGCACATCAGCCATGTCTGTCTGAGAGGGCCTATACAAAGTTATGGGCACTGTCCTGCCTCTCCTAACTACCTTATAACACAATTTAATGTACAGCACTGCTTCACATGTTAGTGAAGGTGCTCCTCTCTTACTCTGTCTGTCTCTCCCTCTGTCTGTCTGTCTGTCTCTTTTCAAAATAAATCTTTAGTCTGATGAAGTGAAGCAGTGCTCCAAGCTCTTAAAAGTCCACCAAGCAAAGAAAATATAGTTAATGTTGAAATTGAATTTCATGAGTTCTAATAAAGTTGGATAGCGGTTGCAATTTTGGCTGGTTATACTTGAGATTGCTCCAATCTGGCCAGCCCCAAGGAAAAACTAAGCTAACTGTCTGGATGTTTTGCGTTCTTATCCCATATTTTGTATTCCTTTTTATATACATATGGCAGCGTACGTACACGTTGGTCTCTTATATGTAAGTACATCTATATATATATAAATTTTGTAAGACTCTTGTATTCTTTCATTCTTTCTTTCTTTCTATCAGCCTCTTCACATTTACTTCGTTCTTTCCACTCTTCTTTCTTGCGTTCCTCCTCTCTCACATTTCCTGGCTTTCTCTTCATTTTCACTTTCCCTCCTCTTTCATTTCACTCTGTCCCTTTTCTTTGTGTCTGTGTTTGTCCCCCCACCATCACTTGACAACGGATGTTGCTGTGTTTACATCCCTGTAACTTAGCAGTTCAGCAAAAGAGACCGATAGAATAAGTACTAGGCTTACAAAGAATAAGTCCTGGGGCCGCAATCACATGACTGAGACAAGTAAAAAAAAAATAAAAGAATACACAAGGTTTTCATGACGAAACCATTTTAAAAAAACTTTTTCTACTTATTTTTTACTGCTAACCAGATCAATATCAAATATTAAATATTTTTGTTAGATTTGTCATTGTTGCCATAAATAAAAAAATCAATAACATTAAATATATATATATATATATATATATATATATATATATATATATATGCATACTGATTTGTTTTATTTGTGAAAAATCAAATTTAATAGGCATTTAAAATTACGTAATAATATCTTAAGTATAATACGCATTTAAAAATGATGTGCATTTGTTAAGGTCGTCAGTATGGCATTTCAGTGATAGTTACTGGTGTAGGTACATACATACTTTGCAACAAAAGTTGTCGGAGCAAATTTCTGCACACACCCACAACAAATAATTGAAGTCAACATTGATTAGTGGTAAGGCCAAAATTAAAAATAACATTTGCATATTTTACTTCATCAGCTTCTCCTTTACATCAAACTGATTGATAAACTTCCTATTCTCCCACAACCTGCCTGAAAGGTCTCTCTCTTTTTTTTTTTCTTTTTATTTGTTTCAGTCATTGAACTGTGGCCATACTGGGGCATCACCTTGAAGGGTTTTTAATCAGATGTTATTCTGTTGGTCTCCTATGTCGAACAGTTATATTACAAGGATGTAAACAAACCATGGTTGTCAAGCAGTGGGACTGAAGCACATAGACAGGCACACACACATACACACACACACACACACACACACACACACACACACACACACACACACACACACACACACACGAACACACGGCATGCTTTTTCAGTTTCTGTCTACCAAATCCACTCACAAGACTTTAGTCAGCCTGGGGCTGTAGAAGAAGACACTTGCCTAAGGTGCTATGCAGTGGAACTGAACCTGGAACCATGTGTTTGGAAAGCTAATTTCTTACCATACAACCACATCTGAGGACAGGGTTTAGTAAAAAAAAAAAAAAACCCTGATGTATGCCATATTTATTTTGTTTTATATCTCCTAGTGTAGTTAAGATGTCGGCCTGCTCAACCGAGAGTCTTTAAATCATCATCCCCTTTCACTGGTTTTGAACAATACCTATCTATAACCAAGATACTTAACACTTGTGGTTCAATTTATCTATCTGTAAACAGGGGCTGTGGGTGGCCACAACCTCCTACTTATGGGGTGTATGGGATGACTTGTGTTATTGACAAATCTTTAGTTAACTTGCAGTAATGAGTTCAGATCCTTGCAAGTATATTTTGGAGGGAGTTGAGCTCCATGAATAGTTAAACCTAAAATACACTTAAATACCAACTACCTAAAGATGAAGCTTCACTGATACCCCAGTAACTTCCTGCTTGGTATTTTTTTTTTATTGCTTGTTTCAGTCATTAGACTGTGGCCATGCTGGGGGACTGCCATAAAAAATTTTTTAGCTGAACAAATTGACCTCAGTACTTATTTTTTTAATGTTTTTAAGCCTGATACTTATTTTATCCATCTGTTTTGCTGAACTGCTAAGTTACAGCGACATAAATACACCAACACCAGTTGTCAAGCAGTGGTGAGTGACAAACACAGACATAGAAACATACACACACACACATGTATGTATGTGTGTGTGTGTGTGTGTGTGTATATATATATATATATATATATATATATATATATATATATATATAGATAAAACTTCCTTGGAAAAGGATGCGTGGCATTCGATCATATAATAATATAAATAATATATAAATATATGCATATATCCATACATATATGTACATACCTACATCTATATGTATACATACATGATGCATCTATGTATACATATAGATGTAGGTATGTACATATATGTATGGATATATGCATATATTTATATATTATTTATATTATGCACACACACGCATACATATACATACATACACACGACAGACTTCTTTCAGTTTCTGTCTACCAAATACACTCACAAGGCTTTGGTCATCCTGAGGCTATAGTAGAAGACACTTGCCCAAGGTGTTATGCAGTGGGACTGAACCCAGAACCATATGGTTGAGAAGTAAGCTTCTTACGCACAGCCACAGCTGTGTCTGTTAAGAATATAGTTGGTAAGTCAAGAATAAGTTGGTAATTAACTTCATCAAATGTAGATCATAAAAATTTCTTTCTCTTCTGGAGCGTAAAGTAAATTTTTATTTAATTTTGTTAATGTGTTTCTTCTGGTTCCTTTATATTTTTATTTATTTATTAACTGAATTTTGAAATATTTCTCAACTTTCGCCACTTCCAGTTTATTATATCTGAATACCAGTTCCAGTAAAAATGAGCCGTGTGAAAATGCTTACCTAGAATTCGACCCATTACCACACAAGAGATTCTGTGGTAATGGAGCGAACACTTACATATCTCAAAGGGACCACGTGATTGTACGATATGTTATTAATGGCACTTGGCGACCAGGATATGGCTTTGTACTGGAATATATTACAGGTATGGTATATTTTTGTCTTTCTATTTACCTTTCTATAACATCAAATTGGTACACCTTTATCCTTTATACTGGAGTATACACCATGGAGTTAAACCCAAGTCTGATAAATCTTTTCTTTTACAAGAGTAAAATTGAATCCAATACTTGATTGGTTATTTTGTCTATTGGAACAGATCAAATAACTAAGTCAGCTTCAGCATGATCTAACCCATTAGCACTTAAAGTAGCTATATCCTGCCCAAATATTCTTCTTGTTTTATGTTCTCACCAGCTAGATCCTGTTTTCCACACCTGCATTACAATGTCATTCTAAAGATAGACTATTACATCATCGAAGTATTGAAGGTCTGCGATAATGCATGACTAATTCTAAACAATGTGAATAAATGGTATTACATGTGACTGAGAAATCTTAATACTAAAGGGTTAAACTGAAGAATGTTGGAAGATGAAATTATATAATTGCAATTATATGAAATCTGATTAATAAGTATCTGGACTGTTGCTATAGTAATGAAGCTAAAGCATGCAAAGTGAAGCTGCTTGGCACAGATCAATCTTGAACCCTGTTGTGCATGTGCAATAAGGTTTAACATTCTATCTCACTTCTGCTGTTTACAGCAGTTCTTGGAAGGAAGGTGTGTAGTGTGTGATCATTGCATTGACCATGACAGAAAGTTGTCGTGGTGTTTCATGGTGATACCTGCTCAGAGGCCTATGCAAAGTTGCAGAAAGTGTGTGGAGAGGAGTGTATGAGTCACACACAAGTGTACGAGTGGTTCAGACATTTCCAAGATGGCTGAAAAAATGTCAATATTGACGAATGTTCTGGAAGACCCACAGCCAGCAGAGCTGAGAAAAACATTGCAAATGTGCATGCTGCTATGAGGGGAAATCATTGAATCACCCTCCGTGAGTTATCAGAGGATGGGCAGATTAGTTACGGTTCAGTTCAGTCCATTATCACTGAAGATTTGGGTGTGAGACACGTGTCTGCCAAGTTTGTGCCAAAACTGCTTTCAGCTGACCAAAAAGACATTCGGGTTTCAGTTGCACAAGATCTTTTTGATCGTGTCAAGAACAATGAAAACTTTTTGAAAACTATGCTTAGGGCACTGAGCAGGTATTGCCAAGCTTTTGGCAAATTTTGATGCAGATTCTCTGCTCATTTTTCTCTGTCATGTCAATGTAACAATCACACACTACACACCTTCCTTCCAAGCACTGCTGTAAACAGCAGAAGTGAGCTAGAATGTTAAAACTTAGTGCGCATGCACAACAGCGTTCAAGGTCAATCTATGTCAAGCAGCTTCACTCTGCGTGCTTCAGCTTCATTACTAAGGTAACAATCTGGATACTTATTGATCAGACCACTTATAATATTTGCAATTGCATGCAAGTTCAATCATGAACTATACAATGGCTGGGCATAATTTCACAGAAGATTGTAAATGACCAACATTGCTTCTGTGATAGCAATTGTCATTTACAACTGGTGCATGATGCTAAGACAAGGAAACACGAACATGATCACACATAGAAGACAAGGTTCTTTCAGTTTCTGTCTTACCAAATCCACTCACAAGGCTTAGGTTGGCCCTGGGCTATAGCAGAAGATACTTGCTCAAGTTCCTGCATAGTGGGACTGAACCCAGAGCCATGTAGTTGCCAAGTGTATTTGTTAACAAATATTCTCTTAGAATACACCTTGTACATACATACATACATACATACATACATACATACATACATACATACATACATACATACATACATACATACGTATGTATGTACGTACGTACGTACGTACATGCATACATAAAACTTTCCAGAAGTTTATCATTTAAGTATATATGAGCATGTCTAGATATGCAGCTATATGCATGAGAATACATACATAAACCAAAACACACACATCTTCACATATACATGTATTCATGCATGCACATGCATGTGCATGCACACACACACACACACACACTGATACAGATTTATATAATTCAAGAAGGAAAAATATATTAAAAGCTAATTAAAAAAAGAGCAAATTAAAACATAGAACCAATCCTGACTCTATTAGGGACCATATTCTCACTTGTTGCTAGTGAGGACTATTCCCACACTTGTTCTTTCTATTTTGTGCTACATTCCATTTTGTTGCCAGTGGTAGTTATCTTAATCTTTGATCTCATTTCAGGCCATGTTCCTGCACATCGACCGTGTGCTAGAGATGAATTCCGTTGCCAGAATGGGAAATGTATTTTAGGAAAATGGCGGTGTAACAACAAAGATGAATGTGGTGATGGTAGTGATGAAAAAGGTTGCCGAGGTAAGTAGTATGGCAACCTAAAGGCTGTGTAATAAGTTACATTTAGATTAGACACTAGGTCACTCTACCTATAAAGAGGACTTGTATGGTATGTTCTTTAGGTTTTTATACCTGATTTACAAAATTTTTCTTCAAATATGATTGCTTTAGAAATTCTTGATAATGATGTCTTTTTTCAAGATATAACATAAAGACCCCTTTGTTGTAATGCTGCATTGTTGTTATAAGTCAATAGTTGTAACACTGAAGCTGTTACAGTTTCTTGTAACTCTGCATTGCTGTATTACAACATTCTTTTGAAACACTACAGCTGTTAGTCCCCTGGACTGTTACCATATCCCTGTACCATGAACATACTCCTATTACAGTTACCTATTGTAGGGCCACACTCCTGTTATAGTCCCCTACACCAAGTTTACACTGCTGTTACTGTCCCTGTGCCAAGGTCACACTCTCCTTTCAGTCACTTGTACCAGGAATATGTCCTACAACCACACTCCTGTTACAGTTCTTATGCCAAGATCACTCTTACTGTCGCCCATACTCCTGCTATAGTCACCTGTATCCAAAACACAAAGTATAATGAACCAAAGAAACAATCAGTAAAAAAACATATCCTATTCTCAACTCTGCTTTATTTAAAAATTTTTATGTCAGTTTTTTTTTTTATGTGTTTTCTATTTTCGCTTTCATATTATTTTCATTTTCTCCCTACTTTTATTTACCTCAGTTGCCTGTAATGTTTTCTCTGCAGGTTTAACAGTTATCTTTGAAACCACGACTTGCTATGTTCCAAAAATCATTTAGTTGAAACAGGAAACCTTAGAAATTTAGATAGAAATTTTTGGTTCCATTTCCCTACAAATGTAGATCTGTTGGGGTTCATAATATAAATATCAATTATTTATTAGGATTTCTTTATTAAACTAAATTCCTGCCTCTAATTCAATAAGCATGCACCAAGTCAAAAGAAGTAGGTGTTTCTTATATTTTTGGTTTGCATGTTGAAAATACTTCATGGTAATTCACTGATGACTCAACTCACTAGATTTAGTTCAGCTCTGATTACCTGTTTTCAGTATATTATTAATACACATTTTACCAACCCACTGGAATTGAAAGTAGTTGAATTCAAAATTGTAAACTTTCAAATACTTCTCTGAATATACAGACTAAGTAACCAGTGTTTTCCATGACTGACATTGTGCTTTGTTTTTATTCTAAATTCTGGAGCTTCGTGTTAAGAAGCCTTACTTTTATGAGCATAATCCCATTTAATCATGTCAGCTAGTGTTGGCATGAATAAATAATGTTTGAAGCATGCTACAACATCAGAAACGAACTCCATAAAGATTTGATTTTCTATATTGGCAGGTTTGGCAACGTCTATAGAAGAGAACTTCTAAAAATTAGGACTTGATATATGTTGTCACATTATTCAAAATTATCAGAATATCTCTTTGAGTGAGGGACTGTCATTGTAGTGGAGACCCAGTCAACACTTACTCTACTTTGGAAGATCTGGGTGAGAGATGTAGCTAATCAAATAGGTATTTTACTGGTATTCTCGTTAGGGCTGGCCTATATTTGTGGTGCTTGCTGTGCTTGAAATATGATATCCTTTCCAAAGACAACTTATTGAATTGGATTTAGCTGTTATATTGAGTAAATCAAGAGCCTAAATAGATAAGTTCCTCTAATGGTTCATGCAGATACCATTCTAAAGAAAGAAATAAGTTTGTTGATGAAAATTTAGCTGTCTACATAGAAGTTCTCTTCCTGGTTCAAGCTTGACAGAAGTTCTGGTTGTTGTATTAGCTTGTCATGTGACCATTTGACATTTGCTCCCAATACCTTATTAGAAAGCTCTTCCAATAGCTGCTTTAGTTAACACATCACATGATTAACATAAAAGCTCTCCACTGGCTACTGTAATTAACAGGTGAAGCAACTAAAGTAGAAGCATTCCTGTAGACACAACCTTGCTACAGCTTAGCTGAGTTGCTTCCATTAGCTACAAGTGTCACTGTATTGATTGTTAATTCTGCCTTCTGCCTTCTAGAGATAAACACCACCCCACCACGGATATTGCTGTGTAATCCCGAGTTAAGATGTCGATCTTGGAAAACCTTCAAAGTGATATGTCTTCATCGATCTCAAATATGCGATGGTGTTCATGATTGCGTAGACATGACTGATGAGAAAAACTGTGCCATGGGTATATTTTATTCTCCTCACTTTCTACTTTCTCTCCTCCACTGCCTCTCACTCTCTTCTTCACATATCCTTCCCTCTACAATTCTTTTGCATTTAAGTAGAAGGATTTGCACAGAGCCACAGCTGGATCATGCTTGTAATTGAGGTTGGTTCATGTCAGTAGCAGGAGTTGGCTCGCATTAATAGTAAGAGCTGGGTCGTATCAGTAGCAAGGCTTGAGCTCATCAATAGCAAGGGCTGGATAATATTGATAGCAAGAGCTAGATCATATTGATAGCAGGGGCTGGATCGCATCAATAACATGGGTTGGGTCCTCTCAATAGCAGAGGCTGGGTCACATCATTAACATGGACTGGCTTGTGTCAGTTGTTTCAGGCTTGGCTTCTGGGAGAAATCTTTCAAAGCAGAACAAGGTTGCCTTTGATCTTACATGGAAGGGCATGGGTCCTTCAAATTCATGGGTTTCCTTCTTGGATCCCCAGGCCCAGGACCACTGTCTCAACTGAACCCCACTTGCTTCTCATAGGCCCTGAAGCAGTTTGAGAGTAATAGTACTAGTCCACAAGAGGAAACTAGTCATGGTGATATATAGTATTCATAACAGAAGCCTTCCAGTCTTAACCCTTTTATTACCAAATTTCTATTGAAATGTACTGACTTTGTTTCAATTAATTTTGAAAATAATGAAAAATTTAGTAAAAGAACTTTCTCATTATAAAGCTGGTATCTAAAACAAATTAACATGAAATTTTACTGGGAGTCTTTGTATCATAGGACTAAGAACAGTCTCATGCAACTGATGCTAAAAGGGTTAATAACTCACTTCACCTGACTATAAATCAATGGTTCCAAAATGGTAAAACTGTGGTGGACTGTAAAATAAGTGTGTGTGTGTGTGTGTACGCCATGGTTTTAGATTTAACTTAAATACACAAGTTTGATTTCTTCGTTATTATTATTATTATTATTATTATTATTATTATTTTAATAATAAGGCAGAATCATTAGTAAGCTGGATGAAATGCTTAGCAGTATTTCGTCTGTCGCTACATTCTGAGTTCAAATTCTGCTGACTTTGCCTTTCATCCTTTTGGAAATGAGTAAATAAGTACCAATGATGCACTGGGGTTGATGTAATCAACTTAACCCCTTGCCCCAAATTTCAGGCCTTGTGCCTACTGTAGAAAGGATTATTATTTTTATTATTATTTAAGATGTCACACAGCATCCAATATCCTGATGTTGTTGATTGAAGATATTGTGTGTACCGGGGGGGGGTTGTACTGTCTGTCAAGTCACAACAAGGACCTCAGACTGACAGTACTTTACACAGTACATGTGCAGTTCCAATTTTTGAAATACACCTAGATTGTAGGGTATTTCTAAAGTTTCCAGCTGTTTTTTCAGGTTGGGTGGTATTGAACCCAATACTCCGATGACAATATGGACAACCTTCATGTTTGACTCCCGTAGCTGCCACATCTTAGCGATCTCAATTCTCAGGTCTCCATATTTATCAATCTTTTCCCTTTCTTTCATGATAACATGTTGATCTCCCGGCACTGCCACGTCGATTATTAGGCACTCTTGTTTGTCCCTCCCAAAGGTTACTATATCTGGCCTTCGGTGCTCTAACACCTTGTCTGTCTTGAAGTCAAAGTCCCAGAGGATTTTTGCCTTCCCCTTTTCATCCATTACATTTTCTGGTGTATTTTGGTACCAAGCACTCGTTACCTCATATCCATATTCTCGGCACAGTAGCCAGTGAAGGTTTTAGGCTACCTTGTCCTATCTGCGCTTGTACTCTTTCTATGCAAGAATACCTTCACAAGCACTAGCAATTATTATTATTATTATCTAGTAGTATTTTCGTATTGCATGCTTTCACTGCACTATCAAGTGCAGCTCTGTATACCTTCGGTATGTGCATTGTTTTGTTTGGGTTTTGTTTTTTTTTTCATTTATATTGAAAATATCTGTAAGCTATTTTCTGTATATGCCTTTTGTATAGTTTTTGATTTGCATGCCCTTTTTTCTTTTCATCATAATAGATTCTACACAAACAAATATTTACCATGTAAAAACCTTCCCTTATAATGTCCCATCTGTTTGTTGCTTTGTGGCAAATTAAACAATGTAGTTATTTTGATGCTATGGTAAGAAGCTTGCTTCTCAACCACATGATTCTGGGTTCAACCCCACTGCATGGCAGCTTGGGCAAATATCTTGCACAATAGTTCCAGGTTTGTTAAAGTCATGTGAGTGGATTTGTTTGAGGGAAAATGAAAGAAACCTGTCATATATATATGTATGTGTGAGCTCTTTACGTTCTGAATTTCAATTCTGCTGTGGTGGATTTTTGCCTTTCACCCTTTCAGGATTGATAATACCAGTTAAGTACAGGGTTGATGTAATTGACTTACTCACTCCTTAAAATTGCTGGCCTTGTGCCAAAATTTGAAGCCATTTAAAAATCCTATTAAGGTCAACTTTGCCTTTTGTCTTTTCAGGGTTGACAAAATAAGTACCAGTCTAGCACGGGGATTGATGCTTAGTGATATTTTGCCCATCTTTATGTTCTTGGTCAAAATTCCTCTGCAATCAACTTTACCCTTCATCCTTTCAAATCAGTGATATGAGGTTGACCTTGCCTCTCATCCTTTCAGAGTTGATAAATTAAGTTCCAGTTGAGCACTAGGGTCAGTGTAATCAACTTACCTCCTCCTCTGAAATTACTGGTGCCAACATTTGAAATCACTATTATTACTATTTTATCCCTCATGCAACACCTCACCTTCGAACTTTATGACCACCCTAACTACCCTTCACTTGGTGCATTCACCTATTTATCTGTATTTTGTCACTTCCACTATACCCTATCTTCCAGCCTGAACACTGTTTACTTTCCTACTTTACATAATATATTAACTTCCCACTAAACCAGAATTTTTAATATTCCGAGATTATTTTAACCCTTTAGCATTCAAATTACTCTGTTAAATGTAATGTTTATTTATTCACATTATTTTGAATTGATTATGTATTACCTTGTAGCTTTGAAATTTGAGTGATGTGACTGTTTGTTTTAGAGTGACAATGTAGGGTAGGTGTGAGATGTTGAACATTAAGCAGATTGAATACTTGTGCCAGATATGGCTGGGTTAAATGCTAAAGTGTTAAGTTGGTTTTGTAATTCTGATATAAAGTTTCTAAAGATTGTAGGCAGCCTTTCAGAAGATAGAGCCCACCTAACATAAATTTTGTGACCATAGTTTCCTCCTTTCATTAACACAAATAAATGAAAGCCTTAAATTTATAATGGAAAGGAACAATAGATTTTTATGTATTGAACTCCTCAAACAACTGGAACTCTTAAGCAACTGGTACTCAGAAACAAATAAAAAAATGTATCATTAATTAGAGCTAGGAGAAATTATGCTAATTTGTGTTATTTAACTATTATTAAGAGAAAGTTTCTGCTGTATCTAAAATGAATCATTGCTTCTCAAAGATCAGTGCAGTATTTTATTTTACTGCATCTGTATTTTATTAGGTTAATAGAATTTGCTGCTCTCTCTCCTTTGTCCAGTATTCAGAATATTAATGATAATACTTATGTCTATATATATATATATATATATATATATATATATATATATATATATATATATATATATATATATATATATATAAAATGAAGATTACTAAGATTACTAGCACATTAAATAAAACCAAAGTAGATTTTAAAAAGTTTTATAAAATCAAATTTTATATATGTGTATGTATGTATGTGTGTGTGTGTGTGTGTGTGTGTGTGTGTGTCACGGGAGGCAAGGACTGAGACCAAGCCCCTTTTGAATGTTGGGCCTCACAGAGGCAATGACTGAGACCTTTGGCATTATGTTGTGCTTGAGAAGAAGACCCATCAAGCCAAGTAAAATCGTAGTTGTGGCAGATACTGGTGTTACGCAAATGGCACCCGTGCTGATGGCATGTAAAAGTACCTTTCAAGCATTGGGCCTCATGGAGGTAAGGACCAAGACCATTTGGCATTATGCTGGGCTTCGAGCATTGGGCCTCATGGAGGCAATGACCAAGTCTCTTTGGCATTATGCTGTGCTCGAGAAGAAGATCCATGAAGCTAAGTAAAACCACAGTCATGGTAGATACCGATGTCACACAAATGGCACCCATGCCAGTGGCATGTAAAAGCACCCATTACACTCTCAGAGTGGTTGGCATTAGGAAGGGCATCCAGCCGTAGAAACCATGCCAAAACAGACTAGTGTCTGATGCAGACTTCCAGCTTGTCAGTCCTGGTTAAACTATCCAACCCATGCCAGCATGGACAACAGATGTTAAATGATGATGATGATGATGACGATGATGTTATATATATTTATACATTTCCAAAAATGAGTTTAAAGAGATGTATAATCCTGGAAGTTACCATGTTTCTTCTTAAATTGGTTTCAGATGCTGGCTAACCACAATGGTCCTTCAGTGATACCTGAGTTAACAATTAGTTGTTAGACTCTGGTAGCTATTTATTTTGTTCCACTCACACTGAAAAGTTTAGATTTTTCTTTTTGTTTTTATTTTCTACTGTTATATTGGTTCCTTATTATGCACTAGCAACGTTTAGTTACATTTGCCATGCAGGTGTAGCTATAGTTAGAGGTGTGACTGTGTGGTTATTAAGTTTTCTTCCCAACCACATCGTTTTGGGTTTAAATCCATTGTATGGCACCTTGGGCAAATGTCTTCTACTGTAGCCCTGGACTAACCAAAGCCTTGTGATTTGGTAGATAGAGACTGAGAAAAGCCTGTCATTTATGTACATGTATGTAAGTATGTGTATGTTTGTGTGAGAGTGTTTGTATCTCCTTGTCTTGACATTGCATGAATGTTTCCATCTACATGTTATTCATTTCCAGTATTATACGAAATCATGTCTAGCTATGGGTAAATATTACCTTACTAGGATACATGTAAAGGTTTTAATCCCTATTGTTCACTAATAAACGCACTGACGCAATATCAGCACTCCTGCTTTATGTTGTTCAGCAGATTTTCTTTTGTGTGTCTAGTCTTTCAGGTGATACATTGACCAACAGACACATTTATCACTCTGCCTTATCTGTCTATAATCTCGTGTCATAGAAAGAACACAGCTACCAACATTACGGTTTGATATGTTGCTGTTGTTTATTATTACAAATCAAAAGTAATAGCTTTGATACTGAGATAACAACCAGTATTTTGCAATTGATAGTATTATTGTTATTTTCAGGCTGTTACCCTGGTCACACACCTTGTGGTTTTGGAGAAAATGCTTGTTATTCACCACACCAACAGTGTGATGGTGTGTGGAATTGTAAGAAACATGGTGGTGATGAAAGAGGCTGTGGTAAGTCTGTTGTCTATTGCTGTACACTTTGTATGTACTTGTATGGGTATAAAGTAAATATGTATGTTTAGTTGTTCTATAAGGTGTATATATTTCTGTGTAGAGTACATATATATTTTTTACCTCTATCCAAGGTCTAAATAAGGATAAATCATTAATTCTCTATGCTCCAGTTCATCTAACTGAATAAAAAGTAGGTCTCACTCTCTTCCTCAAGCTTGAGTGGTTTGTGATAGGAAGGACATATCTAAAAACACTTATGCCAACAAATCATAGTAATGCATGTCAGGAAAAATTCATGCAAACTAACTAAAAAGAGAAAATAAATTTGCTTCTGAGAAGCTTTAGCAGTTTGCCATTAATATCACTTGTATCTATTTTGATTTTAATGATGATGATGATGATGATGATGATTCATATAAAAAAGAAGAGTAATAAAATGAAACATCTTTTTTAGGTCGCCATTTTATGCTAGTCTTTTATGTTAGTTCTATATGTATCACTAAAGAACCATAACATTCAGTTTGAATCCCTAACTCCTCAACGGAATTTAGTGATTCAGGGTCTCTTGCTGAAGTGGGTTTAAAAACGCCGGTCCTAAATGTATGACTTGATAAAAAGAAACAGAGGCTTCCGTTGTCAAGCAGCTATTAACAGGGGATTGTCTGCAAGTTTAGATTTTGTGTGGTATTACAGTGGATGTGTTGGAGTACAATGGCAGTTGATCTAGTGGTGGTTGACTATTATATTAATGATGGATATAATGGTAGTGTAGTAGATGTGGTGTGAATGATGTCCAGTTCTGGTATAGTGGATTTAGTGATATTACAGTGGATACATGACGGTATTGAAAGCGCATGGCCCAGTGTTTAGAGTGCTGGGCTCACAATCATGAAATAGTGAATTCAATTCCTAGACTGGGTTGTGTATTGTGTTCTCGAGAAAGACACTTCATTTTACGTTGCTCCAGTTCACTCAGCTGTAGAAATGAGTTGTGATGTCATTGGTGCCAAGCTGTATCGGCCTTTGACTTTTCATTGGATAAGAACGTTGGTGTAGAGAGGGGAGGCTGGTATGCCTGGGCAATTGCTGATCTTCCATTAACAACCTTGCTTGGACTTGTGCTTCAGGGGGGAACTATATATTCAATCTATATGCAATCCCATGGTCATTCATGGTCAAAGGGGGGTCTTTTACATGATGGTAAAGCTAGTGATAATATAGTAAATGTATGATATATGAATTTGGTGGCAGTTTCATGGACATATGAATAATGGATATAGTGTTATTATAATGGAAGACATTTAGGTAACTGACATATTGTAAGTTATAAAAAAGTTTTCCTTGTGTGTTTAAGGCAGACTGTAGGAGATGGTGTGCTGGGTAATATTGAAATTTGGACTTATGAATGTAGAATGTCTACTGTTGGTTATGTAATGTTAATTTATGTGCAAAGTTGAGTAGACATGGGTTGAGAAATCTGGTTGCGTACCAGAAGGAGCTGGCAAATGCATGACTAGCTGTGCTAGAATAGCCATGGGAATGGTTGATACAAGAGGTGGGGAAACTGTTGTTGTCATTTGTTGGAAGGATGTATATTGAGCAGAGGTAATTAATGATTAAATTGATTAACTGGTCAGGGGATGGGGGAGGTTAGTTCATTTGTGAGGAGATTGAGGACCTAGTTGCTGGGAGAGATGCTAGATAGCTGAACTATCCCAACCTATACTGATACCGAAAAAAAGATGTACCTAAAATGATTATAATGATGATGATAGTAGTGGTGGTGGTGGTGTTGATGATGATGATGATGAACCTATACTTAAATGTAGATGTATCTAGAATATTATTTTGTTCTTCCCCGCTCCGTTATAGATGCTTGTTCTTTCAATACATTCTCTTGTGGCACATCAACCAGTCTGTGTTACACTGATGAAGAGAGGTGTGATGGAGTCAGCCGATGTTCCAATGCTGCAGATGAACTGAGATGTAGTAAGTTCAACTTTCTACTGTCACCACACATCCTTTCAACCTCTGCACAGACCTCCTCCCTCTCTCACTCTCACTTTTTCTCCCTCCCCATATCTCTTTCCCTCTCCTCTCCCTCTGTTTTTTATTTTATTGATATGTTTGTTGAAGTTAATGGAACATGAAAGGACATAGCAAAATAAAACTGGTTTCTAGAACAATGCAAATATTAATACAGGCACTCGCATACATTTACATTATATGTATGTGTATATTTGTGTATACATGTGTATATGTGTTTATATGTGTATTTGTATATATATGTGTGTGTGTGTGTGTGTATATATATATATTATACATGTGTATTTGTATGTATGTGTTTATATATGTGTGAGTGTGTGTGCATATATATGTCATGTATATGTATATACTTGTATCTTTTTATTATTTCCAATTGGCAAAAAGTTGCAAAGCTAACTCCAAGAGCTGAGAGTTTCGTGCATGGTACTTTTCAAATGAACTTCAAATCTGGGAGCTTGTTTTTTACATAAAGTGAATAACACTTCTTCCTGGAACATTTGATTAAAAATTGAAATTGGACAGTCTCATAAAAAACATGCGTTTTTGAATAGTCTGCCCATTAAACAGAAAGACTTCTTCCTATTTAACAGACAGGCTATTTGAAAAATATGCGATTTTCATGTGACCTTATGTAGTCCACTTTGCATCTCAGAATCATATATGTGTATATGTATGAGTTACCACTGTACTATGAAACCAGTTGAAGTTGGATCATGAAGATTTGTGTCTGCATCAACCTGTCAGCTACTCGGGCAGTTATCAAAGGCCGCAGAAGAACTGCCACAATGAAATGCTTGTCTGATGTTGCTGAAAGGAATTCAATGTGGTTGAAGAGAAATGACCAATGGACCTAGTTATGGGAATATAAGGAAGAAGAGAACTGGTTCCTTTGTCGGTCAGTGTGGCCTAGTGGTTTGAAACACAGACCTGGGAACACAAGTTTTCAAAAAGAACAGCCTCAGATCAAATCCAACTGGAGACAGAATTTTGGAAAGCAGCAGAATGACACCTAGGAGTCATGATCTGGGTGGGCCCGGCTACCGTAGAGTGTCAGGAACAAGGGCTGAAACACTTGTTGGATGGGATTTCTTCCTCTGAAGATCTCTCCTGCTGTGTGCTTACCTGGCGGCAAGATTCTGTTAGTTATTTATTTTTAAAAAAATTCTTTTTTCCAACTCCCCTTTACTTAATCGGCATTCAGAATTAATCTTGATATGGTAGTATCTTTAGAAATTTAAAATGCTTTAAATCTACTATTTTTCCAAATTTGTAACAATTTATTGCATACATACACATACCTTTGTCTACCATATTATTATGTTTCCAGTAACCTTACTTCTATTCTTTTATTTCATATTTTCTTTGAATAGATAGTAAACACTTTTGCTTAGATTGTGTAATTACTGATGGCACGTGCCTGCTGTATATATATATATATGCTGGCACAATAGAAATGATCATCAGTAATGTACGATGTATTCACCAATTAAAGATGTAATTTTCTCCATTCTTATTCTTGTTTTAAACTCTGAATTTCTTGAAATTCTTCAAAGTGATATTTGGAGTTAGTTGTAATACATAAAGAATTACCTTGGATGTTAATTCTACTTGCAATTATTGATATCTGTTTTGTGAGAATGCAATGAACTGTGTGTATGCATGTTTTTTGTTTGCATATGCATGTTTATATGAAAATATACATGCTGTTCATGTATGTATTTTTTATATGTAACTATTTTGGCTAGCTTTTCATTGCCAAACTGCATCGTATTGTTGTTGTTAACTAATTCTCAACTCGCCAGCAAAATTATTATTTGTCTATCGTATCTGTCAAAGAAGTTGACATATTTCCAATATGGCAATTCTGTTCTTACAAACGCTCATCAGTCTGAAATTGTCTGTTCTGTACTCTGGTATTCACATTCCAATCTGATTGATAGAGTTAATCAAATTTGCTTAACACAGTGCTTTATAGATATCTTCCTGGATTCATTAAGCCCTTTTATTTCTTATATATGTATGTCGATGATAGATCGCTAGCCACTAAACCTTTTCTATTTTCTCTCCCTCTTTATTTCTGTGTTCCTTTCTGTCGAAGAGCATAGGCTCGAAACGTAAAAGACTTTCTCATTTCCCAAGCGTTAAACTAATACATCTGTTTGTTGTTTACACACCCATCTTCGTCTTTTATTTTTTTTAAAATCCTCACTATGTATATATTTATATATATGTGTATGTTTATGTGTATATGTTTATATGTATATATATGTATGTATATATATATGTATATGTGTATATATATATATATATGTGTGTGTGTGTGTGTGTGTGTGTGTTTGTGTGTGTGTGTGTAACTACGGCAATGTACTCTCAGAGTTAGAGTCGGTGTGTGACCTGGGAATCCACAGGAGCAACGGCACACCTTTCCATTTGCACATTGCTCAAATGCCAACACTATGCAGGTGGGTGGCAGGTTGGATCCTGAGATCCTTCAGGACCAGGAACCAACACACTACTGCTTTGGAGAATCTTTGTCCCCAGCTGTCTGGACTACTGCTCCCAGCTATGGTCACTACAGAGCGTAAAACTAATTGTGGAACTAGAGACAATTCAGCACCACTACACAAAGAAGATAGACTCAGTAAAACACATGGGCTACTGGGAAAGGTTAAAGGAGCTGAGACTCTACTCCCTGGAGAGGAAATGTGAGAGATATGCAGTGCTATACATATGGAAAATAATGGAGGGTCTAGCTCCAAATTTCGGAATCGAAAGCTACAACAATCCTTGAACTGGATGTTATTGTACAGTACCAAATGTCCCATCTTCTCCATCGAGGATACAAACCCAATATTGTAGTAGCTTGGGATTCAGGGGTAAAAAACTTTTTAATGCCCTACCACAGAACATCAGGGATTTGTGAGGTGTGGCCATGGAAGTCTTCAAAAAACATCGAGACACTTTTTTTTATCTGCACATAGTGGCAGGAGACACAAAGAAGAGCAGCAATGTCCAACAAGCTACTTCATCAGAAGCAATACTGGAAAAATCCCCAGATGCAGTAAAGGCAATATACAACTCAATTTGATATTATCAAATTGTATTTCCTTGTAAGTTCGGATTTTCTAATTCCCTAACATTATAATATATATACATATATACATATACATATATACATACACATACACAAACATATATCATCATCATCATCATCGTTTAACATCTGCTTTCCATGCTAGCATGGGTTGGAAGATTTGACTGAGGACTGGTGAACCAAATGGCTACACCAGGCTCCAATTTGATCTGGCAAAGTTTCTACAGCTGGATGCCCTTTGTATCACCAACCACTCCGAGAGTGTACTGGGTACTTTTACGTGTCACTGGCACGAGGGCCAGTCAGGCGGTACTGACAACGGCCATGCTCAAAATGGTATTTTTTACGTGCCACTTGCACAGGAGCCAGTCTAGTGGCACTGGCAACGACCTCACTTGAATGTTTTTTCACGTGCCACCAGCACAAGTGCCAGTAAGGCGACGCTGGTAACGATCACGCTCAAATGGTGCTATTTACGTGCCACTAGCGCGGAAGCTAGACAGCTGCTCTGGCAATGATCATGCTTGAATGGTACTTTTAGCACTCCACTGGCACAGATGCCAGTCATCAAATTTGGTTCAATCACGATTTCGATTTCACTTGCCCCAACAAGTCTTTGCAAGCAGAGTTTAGTGTCCAATGAAGGAAAGGTACACATAAGTGGGCTGGCTACACCCCTGGCAGAGGCCTCGGATTATGGTCTCACTTGGCTTGCTGGGTCTTCTCATGCACTGCATATTTCCAAAGGTCTCGGTCAGAAGTCATTGCCTTGGTGAGGCCTAATGTTCGAAGGTCGTGCTTCGCAACCTCATCCCAGGTCTTCCTGGGTCTACCTCTTCCACAGGTTCCCCCAACCACTAGGGTGTGGCACTTTTTCACACAGCTATCCTCATCCATTCTCGCCACATGACCATACCAGCGCAATCGTCTGTCTTGCACACCACAACTGATGCTTCTTAGGTCCAACTTTTCTCTCAAGGTACTTACACTCTGTTGAGTATGCACACTGACATTACACATCCATTAGAGCATACTGGCTTCATTCCTTGTGAGCTTACGCATGTCCTCAGCAGTCATGGCCCATGTTTCACTGCCATGTTGCATGGCTGTTCATACACATGCGTCATATAGTTTGCCTTTTACTCTGAGCGAGAGGCCCTTTGTCACCAGCAGAGGTAAGAGCTCTCTGAACTTTGCCCAGGCTATTCTTATTCTAGCAGCTACATTTTCAGCACACCCTCCCCCGCTACTAACTTGGTCACCTAGATAATGGAAGTTATCAACTACTTCTAGTTTTTCTCCCTGGAATGTGGCAGAAGTTGTTTTCTGCACATTTTCAGTGTTTATTGCTCCTGAACATCTGCCACATACAAAAACTATCTTGCTAGTTAGCCTTCCTTTGATATTACTGCATCTCTTATGTATATATATATGAATATGTATGTATATGTATGTACATATATATGTATGTATATATGTATATATATATATATACATATATATATGTATATGTACATATGTATGTATGTATGTATATGTATGTACATATGTATGTATGTATATGTATGTACATATGTATGTATGTATATGTATGTACATATGTATGTATGTATATGTACATATGTATGTATATGTATGTACATATGTATGTATATATATATATATGTATGTATATATATATATATGTGTGTGTGTGTGTGTGTAGTAACAGAAAAGGAGGAATTTTGATTATCCCCACGTGGTAAGTTGTAATATATATAAGAAATTAAAAAAGGAAAATACACACACTTTACATAATTTTAATATAAGTTTTAATATATCAACCGGTTTCGCTTTCGCTATTCATGATATTATGGTTTACTTATTTGAATATGTATTTTCTTAAGAAGAAATTTTTGTCCATGTTGTGTGTGATAATATTTACGATTGAATGACTTCACAGGTAGAAAAATAAGGGGAGGTAATTGGTCATCGTTGTTGTGGGCAAGGGAGATAACTGTTCGGCTTTCGGTAAGGGGAGGGGAATATATATGTACACACAAAAAAAAAGGTTTCGAAAAACTTGTTTAGTGAAAGGATTTATGTACAGTGATGTAATCATGAATTGAAATATGCAAAAAGATAAAAGTTGGTTATGCATGCATATTAAGACGTGTTCTGTATTTTTCAATGAAAAAAGTTTCTTTATTTAAACGTTCTTGTGGAGAGATTGTGTCTTTGCACTGGTAGAAGAGGAAGACTGTGAAATTTGGTTTGATGTTATCTGCACATTTTTCTATATGTTCACCGAGAGGAATTTGCCTGCATTGCGGGAAACGGATTTGCTCTTTATGTAGAGTGGTTCTCCTTCTCAAAGTCATACTCATCTGTCCAATATAGTTGTGTCCGCAAATTGAGCAGGTTATTACATAAATTAGGTTCTCAGAAGCACAAGTGAAACTAGTTTTAATTGTGAACCTCTGTCCTTGTTTGAAAAGGAAATCCGACCCTTCAAGTGAGTTGGGGCAGATTCTACAGTTTGGGCATCCACATTTTTTAAACCGTTGGTTTTGTGGCTGTTTTGTAAAGCTTCGCATTTGTTAGTAATCTCTTTAGCGATTTGTGTTGCATTTTGCATTTGATGAGTTTGTGCGTTTTCAGGATGTCATTCATGTTTGGATCTCTAGTTAGTAAAGGAAGATTTTGCACAATAGTGTTAAATGCCTCACTGTTTCTGGGGTTGTGTGTTGATATAAATAGTAGTGTTTTGAGATGTGGTGTTATGTTTTGTTGTTCTTAGTGTTTTTATGTCTAAATTTTTTTGGCACGTTTAATTCCCTCGTCTATAAGTGAGGGTGGATATGTCTTTCAGTATGTGTTGTTTCCAAGTTGTTCTATCAGACACTATTGTGCAAATCCTTCTTGCCAAATTGAAAGGGATATTTATTTTGATGTGTTTCGGGTAGCATGAGCTAAAGAGGAGATACTGTTTTGATTCAGTTGGTTTATAATAGATGTCAGTTATGATTTGATTTCTCTTTTACTTGTTTTAGTCATTTGACTGTGGCCATGCTGGAGCACCGCCTTTTAGTCGAGCAAATCGACCCCAGGACATATTCTTTGGAAGCCTGGTACTTATTCTATCGGTGTCTTTTGCCGAACCGCTAAGTTATGGGAACGTAAACATACCACCATTGGTTGTCAAGCGATGTTGGTGGGGCAAACACAGACACACAAACATATACACATACATACATACATACATACACATAAATTCATCTTCAGGGAACCAACATACAAAAAGTAAGACATGCGCTAAATGCTAAGGTTGCGTACGAGTTATAACATTATATAGCTAAGTAAATGACCGTTAGAAACAAGGACGCTAATTTACAGGGATCTATTAAGGGAGAGAGTCTATGAACGCTATACTAAGAGTTTAAATTAGAGGAAGGCAAAATGGATCGCAGTTAAATCCAGAAATCTAAAGTTAAAAAAAAAAGAAAAAAGGCCAAACTAAAAACCAGGAAAGGAGGAAGGGAGAGAATCCAATGAAGATGAATTTATATGCAATTCCAGCACCTCTTACTACTTTGGAGTAGAGTGCACATATATTTTGAAACATATGTAAGAATTAAAGGAACTTATTGATTATATGCGTTTTGCTCCATTTATTATTATTATTCATATCTACTCAAAATACATCACTTTTACTTGGTATTTCTACCTATTAACCGGGTATGATATCTCAGTTTTTGTGTGATTTTTGCTACCCTGGTAACTATTAACATATTTACATTATTGAAGTTTTTTGAACCGAGATAATATTAATATATACATAAATCAATATATATATATATATATATATATATATATATATATATATATATACATATATGATATATGTGTGTGTATGTGTTTATTTAAATGTATATACATGTGTGTATATATATATATATATATATATGTGTGTGTGTATATATATGTATATGTGTGTGTGGCTGTGTGTTAAGCTTGCTTCCCAACCACATGGTCCTGGCTTCAGTCCCACTGCATAGCACCTTGGACAAGTGTCTTCTACTATAGCCTTGGACTGACCAAAGCCTTGTGAGTGGATTTGATAGACAGACATGGAAAGAAGCTCATCGCATATATATATATTTACCCATGCCAGCATGGAAGGTGAATGTGAAATGATGATGTGCATGTGTGAGTGAGTGTTTGAGTCTGTGTTTGTTCCTCCTACCATAGCTTGACAACCGATGCTGGTGTGTTTACATTCCCGTAACTTAGCAGTTTAGCAAAAGAGACCAATAGAATAAGTACTAGGCTTAGATAGAATGAGTCCTGGGGTTGATTTGTTTGACTAAAATCCTCTAAGGTTGTGCTCCAGCATGGCCACAGTCAAATGACTGAAACAAATAAAAGAATATATACATATATATATATATATATGTATATATATATATATATATATATATATATATATATATATATATATATATATATGCGTGTGTGTATGTATGTATGTGTGTTCACATATTTCACAGAGTTGAAACAGTTGAAGTGTATTTATTTAATGTTTTGAAGATGCTAATATGTAACTAAACAAAACAGGATTTGTGTATACCATGTAGTTATACGATGGTTCCCCCTCCTACTGAAAAATAATCTAATATGTCTATGAAACATTTTATAGAGTTTATCATCTCATGATTTAACTGCAAATAGTTGGGAGTTAGCTCTCATATACTTACCTTCGGCTTTTTATTAGTAATAATACACAGGAAGACTATGCTGAAAACACTCATGTAACAGACATAATATATGATAATAACTTTTTTTTTTGGGTTGAGTCAGTCTTGCTACTCTGAGTTTCACCTGTAAGTGCACAAGATCTTGCCTATTATGAGTAATAACTTGCTTGAAGATCCTGTGCATCTACGGGTGAAACTCATGACTCAACCAATATAAAATATATATGTGTGTAGGTGTATTTATATCTTCTGTGCACAACAGTAAGTTGTGATATGTTTGTGTGTTATATTTCAGCCCCAGACCGGTGTGGCTTCAATGGTACATTCCTGTGTAAGAACAGTCGCTGTATCTATGAGAACTGGAAATGTGACTACACAGATGATTGTGGAGACAACAGTGATGAGATGAACTGTCCTGGTGAGTAGTGTTGATTCATTCATACACACAAACATATTCTAAGTTCTCTATCTTCTTTGTCATATGTGTCAACTGGTACTTATTTGAACCCATGTAAAGCCAAGGTATCTTTCAGCATTACTTCTTTTTCAAGTTTATCTTGTGTCTTTGACTCTATCAGGCATTTATTCTGAAGTCATTAATCACTTGTCAATCTTTAGTGGTACATTCATCACCAGAAATAACTTGATATTCACAACCTGCTGTCTGTCTTGTTGCTTGCTGGGTGAGAAGTCTATCTGGCTTGCATGTTCACTTGATTAGTTGGTGACAAACTGACTTTTGGTTTACTGATGTTTGTGTTGCAAATGGTAAGTCTTTGCATTAGAAAACTTTAAAAATCTCGACCCCTCTTCATTCCTTGTGCAATGTCTATAGCTATGTATACACACACATTAGCTACAAGTATTTGCACATATGTACAAACACAGATATGGTTACGTATATATGTACACATTTGCTTATTACATAGTCAACAATCTTTCTACTTTCACTACTTCTACAGTCACTCACTTTACAGTTACTCCTTCTCTACTATCTCTTTTCCTCATCAAAACTACACTCTCATCTTGTGTTCTTCTTTACAGGTATCCTTTCATCTCATCTTCCACACTTATACTTCCCCTCTCTTCTCTCTGTGCAGTCACCTTTCCACTCTCACCCTTCTTTTCTCTCTTTACAATTACTTTTCCGCTCTCTAATCACATTTCCTCACTCACTTCTCTCTGTAGTCAGTTTTCACTCTCTTCTGTCTCATGTCACCTTTTACTCCCTTCTCTTTGTAGTCACCTTCTCCTTTCTACGTTATGACAATCTCTTTCCTTTCCTCATCTCTTTATCATCATCGTCTCTTCTCTATTACTACTGATTCTAATATAACCAATCTTTATATACCTCATTATTGATCCAGTCTTTTTCTTCTCTCTTCCAGGCAGTTCCAACAGAGTGATATTGGTAGCTGTGGTTGGTTCTCTCACATGTGCCCTGCTATTGGTCATTGCCCTTGGATTTACCTGTAAGCTGAACTCTCTGCGACACCGTGACCGACACCGCCTGCGACTGACTGAACCCGGAGGCCCACTCACCCACTGGCAGTCGGAGTTTATGCGACGCCCGGCACCTCCTTCCTATTGTGAGGCGATGATTACGTCAATGCCGTTTGAAGAAGCCCAGCGTATTTTCCAGGAGCGCAGACGTCACTCGAGACGTAGCAACCGCAGTCGTCATCGCTCATCGAATTCCAGTTCGCGATCAAGAAGCTGTTTGACCGAGAGCAGCCAAACAACAGCCGAACTTGTGGAACAGAATCCTGCAGTTGTCACGGCAACGGAGAGGCCCGCAACCGAGGAAGGCTGTGATGGGTCAGATGTTCCTCTAATTACAGACGGCCAAGACGACACTGTAAATAGCACAAACACTGACTTTGATAGGCAAGGATCAACTACCACCCTTCTTCTACCCAGTGAGTCGTCTGATTCTGAGCAGTCGGAAACTCGAGACGAAGCACACCGGGTTGAACGAGCAAACCGACAAACTGATGTGGAGAGTAATGGTGGCAGAAACAACAACAACAGTGGTGGTGGCAGCAGTGGTGGTGGCAATAACAGAGGTAGCAGTGGTGGAGGGCCAGGGAGAGAGGGGCGGAATGGAGATGTTGAGCGAGAACAGGTTCAGTTTAGTTCAGAGGACATCACAGCTTGCTGGCGGCATCCATCTCCGGTGAAGATCTGTGGCAGAATCTCCAGTGAGCCTCTCCTAAACTTCACTGACTCTAACAATATAGAAATGGCCAGCGCCATCTGTGATAACGACGTTACTGGCACCACTGAACTTGTCGAGCGACTCAGCAGTGAAATTGTGATGGGCAACGATGATGATGACAAAAGGTCGGCAATTTTGTCTCAAGTGGGCAGCACGTCCAGCGACTGTTGTCATAGCAACCTGAATGACAGCAATGCAATACACATGCCCAGCCTCCACTTCAGAATTGGCTCCTGTGACTCATTGAATTCCAGCCAATCAGAGCAAGTTCCCAGCGATTGTATAAACACCAGTGATAGTTTGACTGCAATTTAACTGTGTCTGTCAGCACCTTCCGTTTTTGTTGAACCCCTCCCTTCCACTTGAGTACACTTGAGTATAACAGAGGAGTTGAGTTCTTCTCTTGAGTCTCGCTTTTTTTCTCTAACTCTCAGCCAAAAAAAAAAACCAAAAAAACATCCAAAATATTACTGTTTGCAATAATAATAATAATAATAATAATAATAATGATATTGATGATGTCGATGTTGACGATAATAATAATATTAATAATGATAAATAGAAATTTCATGTCTTTGAAAATAAAGCTCCCATCTGTTTGAAATTTGGAACTGGTATCACGACTGTGATTTTGTTTATGCCCAGGTGAGGAGATTTTATTGTTGAAGAATAAATTAGCAAAGACATATATTATAGACAGATATGTCAATGTTGACTAACTGCCTGACTGACCAACTGACTGACCGACTGATTGACCAATTATCTGAGATATACAAGGTTGGGTTTGAGTTGAGGGACTAAAATCAACTCAACTTAAACTTGTTAATTTTTTTCTTCTTGAAAAGCCACCGGAAGAAGACTTGGAAGCGAGCGAGATGGAGGGAGAGGTATGCAGAAATTAGGAAGGCAAGAAGGCTGAATCAGCAGTGGAGTGGAGTGGAGGGCAAGGAAGAAAGTTCAAATACCAAACGGCAGAACATTTTTTTTTTGTCAGGATTTTCTCTGTTCTTCTGTTGACTCTTCAATGGCTGGTAGTAAAAAGAGTTTATATCTTCAGCAGCGTTCCACTGGGATCTAGCGTAAGAAATTTGGTCAACTGAAGCTGGTTTCAACACGGCCAACATAGCTCTCTTTTGAAAAACTATACAGAAATCTCCATACACATAAACATAAACACACATGAAAAAACAAAGTAAATAAAAAAATGTAATTTAAAAAAAAATGATCAAACAGAACCAGATGAATAATATTAATTTCTAATTAATCTATTTGCAGAATTAATTTCTTACAGCTAGACCCAACACTGGTAACATTATATATATTAAATATATATAGATATATGTTACTAAATGCTTTTTCATTGCTCTACTCCAGCCCCCTTTGACCATCAAAGCTCCATAAAAACAACAACAAACAAACAAACAATTTTATATTTTTGACTGCAACAAATTTCTTTAAGAAACAGTTTATTGGTAAAACCAAATTGGTGAATAAAGACCTTCCAAAACTAGTTTCTGGTTGATTTTTTTACTTGTTTTCAATTTCTGTTATGTGCACATGTATGTGTATGCATGTGCACACATGTACATACAGATGGAGTGTGTGTTTATAAGATACCTTAAAAACAGAGTAATGTAAACTAACAAAGAATTTCACACAGGTGTAGAGTTAAATATTCTATTTGAATGAGAGACATTATTCCATTTTTATGAATAACACGTATCATCATCATCCTTTAATGTCCATTTTCTATGCTGGCATGGGTTGGACGGTTTGACCAGAGCTGGTTGGGTCAGGGTCCTCACCAGGCTCTATTCTGGCATGGCTTCTATGGCTAGATGTCCTTCCTCAATCCAACCACTCCACAGAGTGTACTGGATGCTTTTTGAGTGGCACCAGTATGAGTGCTCTTGAGTAATGTGCCAGATATCTCAGTCCTTAGTCATCTGCTTTGTAAGGTTTATTCTCTTGAGATTGGGTATATACTTGCTTTTACTTGTTTCAGTCATTTGACTGCGGCCATGCTGGAGCACCGCCTTTAGTCGAGCAAAATTGATCCCAGGACTTATTCTTTGTAAGCCTAGTACTTATTCTATCGGTCTCTTTTGCCGAACTGCTAAGTTACGGGGACGTAAACACACCAGCATCGGTTGTCAAGCGATGTTGGGGGGACAAATACAAACATATATACGACGGGCTTCTTTCAGTTTCCGTCTACCAAATCCACTCACAAGGTTTTGGTCGGCCCGAGGCTATAGTAGAAGACTAAGGTGCCACGCAGTGGAACTGAACCCGGATCCATGTAGTTGTATATTGTATCATGTCAAAGTTTCATTAAGTTATTAGTTCAAATGATGGCAAGCTGCACCTTAAAGATTACAAAGGAAAAACAACTAGAGTTTTTCTCCTTTGTTTCGCTTATAATTCTTTTGTACAATAATTGTTTTCATCTTTTGAATCTAAGTTCTGATCTGTTATTGAAGAAAGATTTTTTTACAATTGTTATGGTAAAGAAAATAAATTACAAATCTTTATATATTATTGTCACCACCATCATCATAAGCATCTTTTAACGCCCATCTTCCATGTTGGCATGGGTCAGATGGTCTGACAGGATCCAGCAGGTATAAAGATTATGTAATGTTCCAACATCAGCATGGTTTCTACAACTGGATAACAATTCAGTGTTTGCAACTGAACCATCCAGATAAAAACATATGTCTAATATATAATGGAGAAAGCTGCTTGTTAATTAGGTATGTAACAGTTACTAAAAGAAAGCAATTATTAAAGGCTTGATTGTCTGGAAATTTTTTTTTATAAATTCATGTGCCAAGAAATTTCCTGTAATTTTGATTTCTGAAGTTTATTGAATATTTGAACTACGAGTTCTTCACAAGTTTAAATATTCATTGCATTCACTGTGGAGTAGATTTAATAAACTATATTAATTCGTTGCAGGTGAAATTTTCCATTTTCATTTGCAACAACAGTCTCTCACTCTCTCTCGCCTTCAGATTACATTTTCATTGAAGCCTGTGAGAAGGATGAGCCTGTTTCTTGCTACTAATACAAAACCTCGAAGCAATAACTGTTATCGGCTCAATCAGTGTTGTACTGCACCTAGTTAAAGTTCTCTGTAAATAAGTAAAAACAGATTTTTCCTTTTTACGATTACATACGAATAAATAACTTGAGAAAATGACCACCTCTGATTTGTTAAGTTCGTGAAAAAAGCCTACAGCTTGATAAAACAACCAGTCTGGTATTGAAAACATGAGTCTTGAACTATCTCGATAGATAGCAGTTAATCAAAGCTAATGCGTAATTTTATAACTTTTTGCGACCCACTAGGATTCCGTTCGCGACTCATAGTTTGGGAACCACTGCACTAGAGTAATCTGAATGCTAAAGGGTTAAAAGTAACATATTTTCAACTATAGCAAACATGACTCAAGAGGTAAGTTTTTGAGTCGTGCTCAGAGGCATAATTGTACATCCGAGATGGAAGGATTGAGAGAAAAGCAGAACAAAAATGTTTAAACCAAGATAAAACACGAATTAAAAATCTAAAACCATATTTATTATTCATTAGTTAATATAAAATACGTTTTAAAAAGTACAAGTTAACTTTATAAAGTTTCATTCGTAAACATTTTGTAAATTTTAACAAGTATAAAAAAACAAAACACGATTAAGCACCAATGTAGTCTGTCAGGGGTGTTAGTTACTATATATATATATATATATATATATATATATATATACATATACACACGCACTGGTTCTCAATTAACGTTGTTCGATATGACGGTTTGGCTATAACAATGTTAGATTATAAAATACAAAGTATAAATTTTAAATGATTTTGAGCTACAATAAAAGTGAATAAATGCCTTTGTTTCTATGTTAGTAAACGACTGTTTAATCTGTGTAATTAATTACCTTTCTATCTCTTAAATTACATTATATTGTTCAGCAGAAGTTGTCGATGTTGGTTGGCAGACATTTTCAGGGGAGTAAACTTGGCATACCTTCGTATTACCTCCCTTGTTTCAAGACGTTAACAGTAGTTCTTCTTTTTTCTGAGATTCATTTCCCGCATTCTATTTCTAGTTATTTTTTATTACATTCTGAGTTTGTCTACTAAGGTTATGTTTGTTCTCTTATTCATGGTGTAATTTTAGCAAAAATTCCTTAGTACACTATACATTAAGCATCTTGGAGCTCACTTTATTTACTATCAGTAGTTATTTGGTCTAGCACCAGGTTGAGGTCATCTTTGCCTTTCATCCTTTCAGGGTTGGTAAAGAAGGTACTGGGGTTGATGTAATTGACCTCTCCCTCCCCTCAAAGAAAGTTGGGTGTGACAAAATTTGAAATTACTACTACTACTACTACCTGTGAGGCTTAATTTAAAAGTTCATTTCTTCAATAGATGCCTTCAGCAGTTCAGTCAATTTATTTCATATAAATATAGATTAAAAGGTGGACGGGAGTTCAATTGTTCACTAAAATATTTCTTTGTTTTGGTGTATCTTAAAAATGAAAGGTTATTGATATCAGACGTTATAAAAAGTGTGGAACTCAGATTTTCAATGAAGGCACAACATTACTGAAATCATCTTTAGATTAGTAAGAGTTACTGATATATGTCTGCAGCATGGATATGTGTGTTTGTGTATGTGTGTGAGTGTGTGTGTGTGTATAAAGTATACTTTATACCTCATCCAATACAGTGTTTACTTAAGAAGTTGTTCGCTGCTCTTGTTTTCGTTTCATGGCATTTTGAATTTTCTGGAAAAACAAAAAGAAATAAGAAAATAACAAAGCAGTTTTATTCATTTGTATCTTGGTTGTAAAATATTAGCTTAAATTAGTGAAACATTGAAGTTAGGATGTTAGAATCCAAGACACCAAATCATGCTGTCTGATTGAAAAAAAAGAAAAAAATCCACACTATAATCCGTTTTGCATTAATCCAACTGTAAGAACTGTTACAAATTATTAAACACTTCATGTCACAAACACTCTCCAAGCTTTCCTATCATTTATAAACTCTCTTGCCTCTTTGACTCCAACACCTCTGACTGCCGATGCTTTCCTCACTCTGTCCATCCACACAAACTGAGGTCTGCCTCTTGTTCTGCTGCCAACCACTTCTGCCTTCATCACCCACCTTACCATCCACTCCTCATCCATCCTCTCCATGTGGCCAAACCACCTCAGCATTTGTCTATCCATTTTGGTTGTTAGTTTTTCTCTCATTCCAGCTCACCTTCACACCTCATTCTTCATCCAGTCCATCCGTGTCACACCAACTATAGCCCTCAAACATCTCCTCTGAAACGAAGTAAAATGAATCGTTGACTTACAACTTTTTCTAAAGCTTTCTTAGCTTCATATCTTTCCTTATACACTTCAATTTCTATCCATCTTGGAAGGTCAGGAATCAGATAAGTCAGGAAAGAGCGAGCAGCTAAAATTATGTGCTGGAAAAAAATATATACAAATTATTGGGCACATTTTTTCGCTAGGTTTTTAAACTTAAATATGCAATGTTAAAACATTATTAATATGTTAAAAGTAAAACTATATTGGGACAATGAATACACTGGAACTGTAACAATGTTAGAACTATGAATATGGCACTATAAGTTTGTTGGAATGAGGCACGTGCCATCAGTAATTACTCAGGGCAGGCAGTTGGTGACATTTATGTAGTAAAACACACAAAAAAGAAGCGAAACACAACCGCATGACTGAGTTGAAGGCAGATTTACTTTTGCCTCTATAGCATGAGAGAAAAGATTGTTGTAGGAATATATGCAGCATGTGTATTACAGCTATGCATAGCTTAAATACTGAGATTGAAAAGCAGGGGAAAATTATGCCTACCTAATCTACAAAAAAATAAAATATTTTGCATTTTATGCCTTAGTAATCAGAGTAACCTTCATAATTTTATTGAATTAGGTGCATATTTTGCCATAAAAGGAAAATGTTGCTATTGATCTATTTTAATCAAGGTAGGTACTGCCTACCTTGGCTACCTAGGTGGCAAGTCCCTGATTGGAACCATACATACATTGAAGCTATTAGATATATTGTAACTACAATTATATTGGAACAGTAACTATGTTGGAACTACAAATACATTGATGCTATACATATATTGGTGATAAAGATATATTGGAACTGTATGTTTGAACTGCTACTATGTTTGAATTATAAATACAATTGAATTATGTTATGATTGGAATTATTAATATATTAGAACTAGAGCTGAGTGAGGAGCCATAACTATCATGGCACTATAGTCATGTTGGAGCTGTAGCTATATTGTAATTATAACTATAGCAGGACCATAACATTATTGAAACAGGGCCACACAGAAAGCATAAATTTTAAAATTATATTTCTATTTTATTGACTATTACAGTCCGTAGGGTGTTTTTGTGTTATATATAGAGGGTGTCCCAAAAGTCACTATACACTTTCTTTTTTCTATTTTGTTTCAGGTATCATTCAGAGAGTTATGAGGCCATCAACATTTGACACCTCAAGTTTTGCAGTTTTTGTAAGTGTATCATTCACGTCCATGGCACACCATACTAACAACTTCAGAGAATCTCATTCATGTTCAAGAATTTCTGCTGGTTTTGATTTTTCCCAAATTCAACAATTGTGTCGGTTTACCCGATCAGAGAGATGAAAGATAGACTCATCACTGAACCATAAGTTTTCTAAGAACTGAGAGTCATTATGGTAATAGTGGAGGACTGATACACATATTTCCACATGAGCATCATAATCTTCTGCTTGAAGCCTTTGAACAACCTGAAGTCAGTATGGGTGGAACTTTATCGCTCTCTGAAGCATCTGCTCAATCAAGCCTTTGTTGATGCTAAGTTCCAGTGCAGCCTTCAAGATGGACTTCCCCTGGCTTTTTGCGAACACCTGCTTCAGGAGTCTGGTGTTAGTAACAGGCCTTCCACTGCATGGTTTGTCAAGAAAAGATCCGGTTTTGAGAAAATTGCTATGGATAGCATAAATTGTGTTCCATGTTGGAGCAGTGTGATGGCCATAAACCTTCTCAAACTTGCACTGAACTGCCAGGTGACATGCCTTGATAACTCTAAGAACTATGCCAGTGGAGTGCAAGTTCTGGACTGGGCTTTCCATGCTGGACAGGTCAAAGGACAAAGGCCAGAATAACATGGATCACCTCTTTCCAAAGGTAAAAATTGTTTTGCATAGGGGCTAACACCTCTACCTAGAAAGAAAAATAAAATGACAGAAGCATCAATGGCAATTCAAAAACCAACAAGACCTGGGAGAGGAAGGCTTTCCCTTAGGGGAACATATACTGCAGAGTAGCAAGATCCAAAAGACAGCAGGGATCCAACTAATGAGAAGCAGAAAAGATAATCCAGAGTCAGCAACAGTAGAGGAATTTTACCAATGGTCTATGATCCATAAGAGGAGCAAAGGGCTTAATTAAATTTTAAAAAAAAGTTCTAGAGTCTCAATTAAATCATGACTTATATTGGAATTATAACTATGTTGGACTATAATAATTATGTTAGAAGTATAACTATATTAGTTGATAACTATACTGGAATGTTAGAACTACATATAGCATACATTAATACTTTGTTGTGTCTGGAGAGAGTTATACTGCTTTAATATCTAACACACTCACTGGTTCAATTTTTTGTAATAATACAATAATACTGATAGCTTCATTGAGCATACATAACAAATAGTAACATGACCACCACTATGAGTGAAAATTTAATACTAGTCAATGGGAAAGGTATACATACCTCCAGAATGACAACTATGACAACCAGTTGAGCAGGTGTTTGGTGTCCAGGTACCAACTTTTGTACTTCAGGGTTTAATCCAATAATGATACAATTGGTCATCACAGCTATCTTACCCATTAATTCGAACATCATCTAGTAAAGTATACAAAGAAGGTAATATTTATCTATCTATGTATCTATCTTTTTATCTATCTATCTATCTATCTATATATATATATATATATATATATATATACATATTTAGCAAATTAGCACTGAACAACAAATGCAAGAACAAAAACAAACTTAGCAAAAGTCAAATGGATGTACATAGTGAAAATATTAGTTTGACATTTGGTGAAAGTTTCAGATGGAAAATTAAACATAAAATATTTTGTCTATTATTGTATGCTCACATGGACCTTCCACATCCTTCTGACGATTTGGAGTATTTAATTAATGGATCATCTGTACAATGGGATCACGTAGGAAAGAATGGGGTGCCAAATGTCCCCTAAAATGCACTTCTTGCATTCTCATCTTGATTTTTTTCCAACGAATCTTGGTGCCGTTAGTGATGAGCATGGTGAGAGGCTCCACCAGGACATGTCTGATATGGAAATGAGGTATCAAGGCTGGTACAATCCACATGATGGGTGACTACTGCTGGTTCCTACAACTGGAGACCAACACGACGCATAAGCGCAAGTGCAAGTGTCTCAAACATTTCTGAGCTGAGTATATAAAAAATAAAGTGAGTATTCCCTTAACATAAATATACTATGTACCATTATATTATAATATTATTTGCCTTGAACATAAATTTACTATATACAGTACTAATAGACTATTATAATAATCATTTACCTTGAACTTAACTATTCCTGATTCTAATAAAGTATCAATATATAATTAAGAACATAACTCAAAATCCCGACATGCTACAGCAATTCTGAGTTCAGATTTGGAATCAGCGTACTTAATTTAGTTTAGTACAGCACCATTTGTCTGGGTAGCAGACAATAAATCTTTTTTGTTGTCCAGTGTAATTAAATCAAGGATATAAAATCCTCGTAAAGAGATGTCAGCATCCAAGTTCCCCAGTGTTATCCAGTGTATCACTGAAAAACCAAAGATGTTAGCTTTGCATTGATGGATATGGGTATATTATTGTTTATGTATGAGAAGAGAAATTGGAGAAACTGAGATATAGACATTGATTTATTAGAGCATATTTAATTCCAAACAAAAGCAAACCCATAGCACCTACAACTGTTTCCATGCCCAATTAATTCAGTTTGAGAAATTAAATTAAATTAAATCAAATTAAAGTTTCTTACTGAATATAACTAATTGGATATTTTGTCAGGGGAAGAATTTGATAGAAAGGAACTACATTCCAATGTGTTCGTAGATCCTTGATGGACTCAGATATGTGTTTTCACATCCAATGTATTAAAAAAACCATTACTTATGTATATATATATACAAATTTGTTTAATGCATTTGTGTATGTGCATATGTAATGTGCTGAAAAACAAAAATAGCTGTTAGCTTAAATGATATTTCGATATGATTACTTTAACTAGAAACTAAAAACATTATTCTTCATTTACATTATAACTTATGATAGATCGAAATGTCAGTAAAGTATTTATATATATATATATATATATATATATATATATATATATATATATATATAAAGTTATAAATGATGAGAGAAATAGTATGATGAAATTATTTAACCATTGGAAAAGTCTTATATCACCAATTTCATCATACTATTTCTCTTGTCATTTATAACTTTATACACTCTTTATGGTTTTCTCTTGTATCATACTATATATTCTATATGTTTTGTAGAATATGTTAAGGAGCTTTTTTTTATAAGTGCCACTGGATTAATTGAATCTGTATATTGTGACTTAAATTTATACATATATATATATATGCAATACAATTTGCATACATATATAGATATATAGAGTGTAAAATGTTATATATAAAATATGGCATGGTATATATATATATATATATATATATATATATACTCTTTTACTCTTTTACTTGTTTCAGTCTTTTGACTGTGGCCATGCTGGAGCACCGCCTTTTAGTCGAGCAAATCGACCCCAGGACTTATTCTTTAGAAGCCTAGTACTTATTCTATCGATCTCTTTTGCCGAACCGCTAAGTTACGGGGACATAAACACACCAGCATCGGTTGTCAAGCGATGTTTGGGGGGACAAACACACACATGCAAACATACACATACACACATACATATATATATATATATACATATATACGACGGGCTTCTTTCAGTTTCCGTCTACCAAATCCACTCACAAGGCTTTGGTCGGCCCGAGGCTATAGTAGAAGACACTTGCCCAAGATGCCGCGCAGTGGGACTGAACCCGGGACCATGTGGTTGGTAAGCTAGCTACTTACCACACAGCCACTCCTACGCCTTATATATATATATATATATATATATATATATATATATATATATATATATATATATACATATATATATATATATATATACATATACATATACATATATATATATATATATATATATATATATATATATATATATATATATATATATAAATATCCTTCAGAGCAGTTACTTACCTGCCAAGCACCAATGTTTGATGCAGAGAGTGGAAATGGACGTCGGAAGACACAGCACATTTTGAATGAATCAATGCGCAATTCAAATATGTTGTTGATAAGAGCCCAAAATGCTGCAAGCGGGTAGACAGATGAGAACAGGAATACATAACCAAATTGCAGGAAAAGCTCCAAATAGTCATCTAAAGTGCCCTGAAATATATATAAAGTACAAGGAAAAGAATAAAACAGTTGTACAAGCTAAAAAGAAACACAGCTGTTACTTGCATGTGATTATGATTTGATACATTGCAACCTGCTTTTGCTAGTTGTTTTGGGTGTCTATGCAGATGTGAGCAGGCATATACACCTTCTCAACCCTCACCCTTGATTCAAGGCATCACTGAGGTTGTAACAGAGAGAGAGAGAGAGAGAGAGAGAGAGATGCACTATCAGTTGTTTCAGTAGCTTGGGTCAACAGGAAATGAAGTCCCTTGCTCAAGGATATAATATGCCTCCTTGAATGTGAATTTAACCCACAACCTTATGATTGTGAGGCCAGCATCCTAACCACTAGGCCACTTGCTTTTACTATCCTGCAGAAAGAGTATATTTTAAACTCTGCTAATAGATCTGTGAGAGTTTGTGTTATCACTCATTCTGAGATAAACTAAAATGAGATTATAAAATTAGAGATTGAATGGTAAAGTTAACTGGACAAAGATTAAAGTCCATTGTTGTTTTTATTGTTGAGCCCTAATTGAAAGTCTAATCAGAGGAAACTTTGGCTGCTATTTCTTGTGGCTAGAGTGGCCACTTAGTGGCTGCCTTGTTGGTTCAATGAAGAGTTGGTTGTTGTTTCCAGGGCAGCACCAACTTGAGCTAACGTGGGGGTCCATAGCTAATCAATCAAACAACTAGGTGTAATTCCACACAACCATGCCTGTATCTGTTCGCTTTTCTGAGTCAATTGTTTTTCTTCTATCAGTAACCATTCGGTCTTTTAATCAGAAATATCACTATAGGATTTCATTATTCTATGTGTCCTTCCTTTTTTAACATGTCAGAGTGGTGATTTCATGGACATTTGACTGGAAATTGTTGCAGGTTGCACAACCATGTAGAAACTGTCTTGTTTGTTATTTTATATCTTGTCACAGGTGCTAGGGTGTATTCATGGCCCAAATATTTGGTTACAATAATTCACTCCACTTAGTTGTAAGTAGATATTACAGTACGATATAGCTTCATAGAAGTTCAGTCTCTAATCCAGGTTGAAGTGATTTTTAATCCAAAGGAAGACTCCTAGTCTTTGGGGATGTAGTTTCAGCTTGATATTCGAAAATTTATGTTGGTGAAAGCATAAATAATACAGTAAAAAAATGTATATCATTTACTTGGTTATAAAATAGTAAAAACAGCAGCAAAGGTATAATCTAAAAGGGTTAAAATAGCTGGGTATGATTTGAGGAACATTTGGTTGCTATTTATAGCAGGTCAAGTGACTGCATGAAGACTTCCTAGTAAGATCAAGATTGGCTAGTTATTAGGTGAAATAAATTAATGGAAGGATGAAACACAAAAACAATTATTTATAGGGTGAAATGAATCACAAGATACCTTATACAGTAAGATGAGTTTATAAAATAAGAGATAAATCATGAATTGTAAAGTGAGTTAAAAGATAAACTATGTTGGAAGATAACAGAAAATATATTTTAAGATGAGATAAGGGTTGATCTTTTGTTTTAAGTGTGTAAATACAATAGCAACTTTGTTTAGATTAAAATAAGGAAATAATTTATATATATTGTAAAAGGCACCCAGTCCACTCTGTGAGGTGGTTGGCATTACAAAGGGCATTCAGCCATAAAAACTAAGCCAAAACAGACAATAAAGCCTGGTGCAGTCCTCTGTTTTGCCAGCTTCTGTCACTGTCCAACCCATGCCAGCAGAAGAAACGGATGTTGAATGATGATGATGATGATGGTGATATTTGTCCTTTTCACTTTGTGGCTCTCTTTTGACCACTTACCAATTAGATGGGAAGGATATCTCTTGCCTTTCACATAGACAAAAGTAAGTAGATTCATCTACACTTCACTTTGACAAAGCATAATAACTACAAAAAGGTTTGAACTTATGACATCACTGCTAATGTATTTCTGTATAAATCATCTCCAAAGCTGTGTAGTTGGGCAGTTCACTCCCCAAGCATGTAGTTTCAAGTACTCACCACCACTGTGCAGCACTTTGATTACGTGCTCTCTGCTGTAGCCCTGGGCCACTCCATGGCCTTGTGAGTGAATTTGGTAACTGGAAGCAGAGGGAAATCTGTTATATGCACACCCACACGTGTATGTGTGTGTGTGTGCCTGCATGCATTTGTGTGCATGTGTGCATGTGTGTGTGTATGCATATGTGTTTGTTCTTTTGCATCTGCACACTATGAAAGTTGCAACAAATCATGTTGTTGCTGTCATCCTTCCAGTCAACAAATTGTCTACTTGCTTAATGCCCTTGAAGACATGTGAAACAATGTCTTAATAATATATTTGTCAAATCCATGCTACCATGGAAAAACAGATGTAAAACAGAATGAAAGTGCATTCTTTTGCCCCCTTACAACATTTAAAAAAGGCATAGGTTGTTGGAAAGTCTGAAGAAAAGTATCACGAGTTAAAATATTCTTAAAGGAGTGTAGGATCTATCGCTACCTCCTATAAAACTATCCAGTGTCACTCATTAAAGTTGTGTGACATTCTCTTGTGTCGAGAATGGTGATACCATGATATAGGGTTGGACCAAGGGATGATGGGTAAAAAATAGATGAGTGGGGGACTGGTAAAAAGAGTCAGCAAAAAGGTTTTATTTTTGACCCTAAATATCTCACCAAGTATTTCTCCATTGAAGCTTCATCATAAGCTTGCTGTATCAACTCTGGCGGGAGTCCTTCCTCTTCCCATTTTTCACCCTTTCCAGCGTCTTTCTCAACCTTCTTTGTCCAAAACTTCAAAATCAGGAATGGCAAGGCTGACTCTTGCAGTTGACCAATAACTTGTTGAGTAATCAACAGTGCCACCAAATCCTAAAGGCAATAGAAAACATCAGTTATTGCATACATTTGAATACTTGGTTAAGGAGTCATTTGGGTATGTATTGGTCCATTAGCAGTTTATGTTAAGATTTAACAAAAGGAATCCTAAACAATAGTAAATTGTCTGTGCACGATGTGTGTACATCAAGTTGGCACACAGTCTATCTGTCTGTCTGTCTAGATAGACAGATAGATAGGTAGATAGACAGACAGTCAGATAAGTAGGCAGACAGCCAGATTGGCAAACAGCCTGATAGACAGTCAGATAGGCAGACACAGATAAACAGTTAGACACACAAATAGACAGATAGACAGTCAGATAGGCAGACACAGATAAACAGTTAGACACACAAATAGACAGATAAACAGTTAGACACACAAATAGACAGATAGACAGACGTACATACATAGAGATAGACAGACAAACAAACAAACAGACAGATAGATGAATAGACAGACAGACAAACAGACAGAGAGACAGACAGACAGACAGATAGATAGATAGATAGATAGATAGATGATAGATAGATAGATAGATAGATAGATAGATAGATAGATAGATAGACAAATCATGCATCAACTTGGACATAAACATTTATATTCATATACATCATAATAATACTAAATTACAAAGTCCGCCTGCGTATTCTGTGAATTAAGCAAAAACAATACATTATAATAATAACATGTTCCAGCTAATGTACTCTTAAACAAATATCCTTTTGACTAAAATTTGTTCCAAACTGTGCTCTGGAACTCTTAACCCTTTAAATGTGTAATTAAATGTCATGGTTATTCCAGAAAGGATGTTAAATATCTACCAAAAAGTAGAATTGGTATTTTTCTATAAGTCATATTACCTTAATAAGCTTGAGATATATCAACAGAAAATAATTTCAAACATGACGTTCCTCACCAAAAGACAGAACTGCTTCCCACTGTAAAGGGTAATGAAATTTTGAGTGGATATATCTGATTTCTGCAGTAAAAGGGCTCAGTGTAAGAGACAAGCAGAAACACAGACTTACAGCCACATTCACTCATATACACACAGCTACATTCGCATAAAGATACATCTGATAAATAGTGTATAGTGTATACTCACACTACGCAGAAGAGTGACATCTTGCAGGTAAAAAGCCATATAAAACAGAGACATGAAACAGTTGACAAAGTTGAACTGGAAAGAAAAGAAAAGAAATATGTATGTATGCATACATATGTATGTATATATATGTGTGTATGTATATGTGTGTATATATATATATATATATATATATATATATATATATATATATATATATATATACAGGGTGTGGTGAATATATTGTCATATAAATTATGCAAAAATGAAAATAACACTGACGTCTCATTCTAACACATCATCACCATCACCATCACCACCACCACCACCACCACCACCACCATCATCATCATCATCATCATCATCATTTAGCGTCTGTTGTCCATGCTGGCATGGGTTGGATGGTTTGACTGAAATGGTATGCTGGAAGGCTGCACCAGACTCCAGTCTGATTTGGCATGGTTTTCTACGGCTGGATGCCCTTCCTAATGCCAACCACTCTGAGAGTGTAATGAGTGTTTTTACATGCCACTGGCACGGGTGTCATTTGCGTGACACTGGTATCTGCCACAACTGTGATTTTGCTCGGCTTGATGGGTCTTCTCAAGCACATGGTCATTGCCTTTGTAAGGCCCAAGATTGGAAAGGAACTCGGCCACTTTATCCCCACAGGGCCCAATACTTGAAAGGAACTCAGTCACCTTGCCTCTGTGAGGGCCAACACTCGAAAGGAACTCAGCCACTTGCTTTCCTGAGGCCCAATGCTCAAAAGGGTCTCAGCCACTTACCATCAGGAGGCCCAACGCTCAAAAGGAACTCAGCCACTATGCCTCTGTGAGGCCCAATGTACAAGGTTGATTTTCTCATGTGCCACCAGCATTGGTGTGCTTGGCTTGACCAATCCTCTTAAGCAGAGCACATTGCCAAAGGTCTTGGTCACTAGTAATTGCCTCTGTGAGGTTCAAGGTTCAAAGATTATGCTTCACCACCTCGTCTCATGTCTTCCTGGGTCTACCTCTGCAACAGGTTTCCTCCAAGATGCTTACACTCTGTTGAACATGCACACTGACACTGCACATCCAGCGAAGCATATTAGCTTTATTTCTTTCAAGCCTACATGTGTCCTAAGCTGTTATAGCCCATGTTTCACTGCCATGCAGCATTGCTGTTCACACACAGACATCAAACAATCTGCCTTTCACTCTGAGTGAGAGGCCCTTTGTTGCTAGCAGGGGTAGAAGCTCTCTGAGCTTTGCTCAACCTAATCTTATTCTCACAGATATGCTTTCAGAGCATCCACCTCCACTACTAACCTGGTCGCTTAGATACCAGAAGCTATCTACTACCTTTAGCTTGCCCCACTGGCAGTTGATGGAATCTATTTTCTGCACATGTTCAGCATTTATTATGCCTGTGCACCTTCCACATACAAAAGTTAGTTTCTCTGTTAACCTTCCTGAGATGTTGCTGCACCTTTTGTGTGTCCATAGCTTACACCAGGTACATCTTACAGAGTTTCTACCTACGCCTTTTCTACAGATTGAACAAGGCCACCTACCTGAGGGGATTTGTGATTTGTCAGCCTTCCAACCTATTTTGACTTTGGGTTTTGCTAGGTTAACCCTAAGGCCCTTTGATTCTAGACCTTGCTTCCATACCTGGAACTTCTTCTCTAGTTCAGGTAGTGATTCAGCTATAAGAGCAAGGTTATCAGCATAGAAGAGCTCCCAGGGGCAGCCTGTCTTGCATTCCTCTATTATTACCTGGTGGACTATGACGAACAAGAGGGGGCTGAGCACCAATCCTTGGTAAACCCCTACTTGTACCCTGAATTCTTTGCTGTACTCCTTTCCCACCCTCACCCTACTGATAGCATCCCTGTACAAGGCTTTTACAACTCTCACCAACCACTCATCTAATCCTAGTTTCTGCATTGACCACCAGATAAGGGATTGGAGGATTCTGTCAGAAGCTTTCTCCAAGTCAACAAAAACCAAGTACAGAGGTTTATCTTTGGCTAGGCATTTCTCCTGCAGTTGCCTTACAAGAAATATAGCATCAGTGGTGCTTCTACCTGGCACAAACCCAAACTGCCTCTCATCTAGACTAACTCTCTCCCTGATTAGTTGGGCTATGACTCTCTCCACAACTTTCATCACCTGATCCAACAATTTGATACATATGTAATTATTTCTATCTAAGACATCACCTTTACCTTTGTAGCAGTCGACTATGATGCTGCTACTCCAGTCATTGGGTATGACTCCTTCATGAACCACCTAATTTACAATACGGGTGACTAGACCATAACCCACACCACCAGATATTTTAAGCATCTCAGCAGTGATACCTGATGGGCTGGAGGCTTTTCCTGTCTTCATATCTTTAATTGCTTTATCTACCAGGGTACTGTCAATTTGACTAGCTGGTCCCTCTGTTGGATCGACGTTTGGCAGACTCTCCTCCTCTCATTCATTCTCCACATTCAGTAGACTTTCATAATGGCATCTCCAAGCCTTTTTCTTTGCAGATTCATTAAAAGCAAGTGCAGGATACCAATCTGTGACAGGATTACTCATTTTGCCAGCTGAGTGGACTGAAGCAACATGAAATGAAGTGTCTTGCTCAAGGATACAATGTATCACTCAGTCCAGGATTGAAACCATAATCTTATGGTCATGAATGCAATGCCCAAACCACTAAGTCACTTGCTTACACACACACACACACACACGCACGACAATCCATTACAGTAAGTGGTAACAATAAAATATATTTGGTGGACAGATTAGGACACAGTAGACAGTTTAGGGCATTTATAGGTCATGAAGTATAAAGTGTGGGCAAAGTTGGACAACAACTGTTCTATGTAGAGAAAATACATTGCGGAGAATGTACATAAAGATAAATGGGGAAGAAAACAAAGATTATGGTAACTTACTGAAACCATTTTTACTATAAGATGATTTTCATAGGAAGACTGTAGCCGATGGTTTTCTGTAAAGATAAATGCATCACACATTAAATACATATATATATGCACACACACATCAAAAATGCTTGATTTATTAAAATTATAATTACTAAATGGCAATGAAGGTCAGCTCCACTTGTGAAAAGGGGTGGTAATCTCAATTACATGAATCAAGAATTCTCCAGAATTGACATGCCATTAAGGAAAAGGATTAGCTTATTGTTAGGAGATAAGAAGAGTCATGGAAATGTGTTTTTGGCTCAATAGCTGTAATCACCTCATCTCCAGTTACCAAGGGATTTAGACTTATACAAAAAAAAAAAGAGCAGAATACGTTTATGGCATAGATAATTTCATAATTTAAACAAAAATGAGCTAAGAGTGATAACTAAAAGTGGACAGTGGAATGTATTTGAACAACACAGATAAATACAGGTATGTCAAATACCATACAACATAAATTCTTGATCTGATAAATGCAACAGAAGCAATATTGGATTAAAATAGTCATCTGTGTATTATACTTAATGTAAATATATCTAGAGAAGCAATTTACTGCAGTGTTTTTCCAAAGATAATATTTCTTATGGACATGCTGTATATTGTGTTTTTAAATACAGTATATCCTTAAAAGATATCGCCTAACAAATGCTGCTGTAAATTTGCTTTCCAAAATGTATTTACATTAAATATAACACACACACATGTATATACACACACATGCATACACACACACATATATCATCATCATCATCATAATCATCATCATCATCATCGTTTTTATATTTACTTTTCTGAGTTGGCAAGCTGGCAGAATCATTAGCATGCAGGGCAAAATTCTTAGAGGCATTGCATTTGTCGTTACTTTCTGGGTTCAAGTTCCACCAAGGTCAATTTTGCCTTTCATCTTTTTGGAGTTGATAAAATAAATACCAATTGAGCACTGGGGTTGATTTAATTGACCTATTCCTTGTCCAAAACTGCTGGCCTTGTGCCAAAATTTGAAAGCAATATTTACTTTCCCATGAATACATAGGTCAGATAAAATCCATTGAGACAAATTTTCAATAGATGGATGTTTCTTGTTGCTAATCCTCATCTGCTTTCAAGCAAGGTGGTATTTCTCCATTGCCAAACATGCTTTCATGGAAGATTAGAAATGAAGAATACCATTTGTATGATGCTCATTTACTGGGGAGGCGCAATGGCCCAGTGGTTAGGGCAGCGGACTCGCGGTCATAGGATCGCGGTTTCTATTCCCAGACCAGGCGTTGTGGGTGTTTATTGAGCGAAAACACCTAAAGCTCCACGATGCTCCGGCAGGGTATAGTGGTGAACCCTGCTGTACTCTTCCACCACAACTTTCTCTCACTCTTACTTCCTGTTTCTGTTGTGCCTGTAATTCAAAGGGTCAGCCTTGTCACACTGTGTCACGCTGAATATCCCCAAGAACTACGTTAAGGGTACACGTGTCTGTGGAGTGGTCAGCCACTTGCATGTTAATTTCATGAGCAGGCTGTTCCGTTGATCGGATGAACTGGAACCCTCGACGTCGTAAGTGACGGAGTGCCAACAACAACAACAACGATGCTCATTTACAAGTATCACAATGATAAGGAGACACAAACACACACACACATCTGGTTACTACATGTACATGCCTTCTTCTTCTTCAGGGCATGCATGCATGTAGTAACCATCTTCTTCAGGATATGTATGAGTGTAGTCATTCAAGTAAAACCTCACCAATCAAGACATGCTACTGCATCTGGAACAGTGCTTACTGTTATACACACAAACATTCAAAACTGCACCAAAAAGAAAGCCATCTAATTGATTAGCAAATCTTTACTCACCAACACACTACAATATCTCACCCACAAACATACTGTCTCACCTCTAAGCTTCTGTTCTTTGAACTAGTTGAATCCACACCACCTTTAAACAAACCCATCTGATACACCTGTTTTGCTTCTTCTCTTCATGCTGTACCTCTTCCCCAGCTCAACTCTAATCCCTATTCTAAATCTTTCTTCCTTATTGTGTCAACTTTCTGGAATTCCTTTCTTGCCTTCATTCCACATCCATCCCCTGTAGATGATGGCTTACAGTATTCAAGCTGAACATAAACCATATCAGTCTCATTGATCATGGTGGGTCTGTGAAGTTTATGAGCATCTACTCTTCTTCCTCCTAACTAAAAAAAAAAGCATAAACTCAAAACTCCACAAAATTATGAACATACACATATGGTAATGGTAAGTTCCCACAAAATATTACAAGGCTTCTCACAAGATGGGAAAAAACTCAGTAAGGTGTTCTGATATCACCATCGGCATCAACATCATCATTGTTTTAATGTATACTTTTCCATGCTTGCATGGGTCAAATAGAATAGTAAAGTTTCTATATTGCTACTGAAGAAAGTGTCTGCTACAACAACACAAGATTTTCCACCAATAAATTCTACAGAACAGTTCCTAACACAAGGGGCATTATTTATCACAACAGTCTTACCATAATCATTGAGCTTCTTGATAAGTATGTTATACAAGGTATTCATGATAGTCACAGCAACAGCATAGACAATGCTGGGGAAACACATCATATTGGCATAATTCAGGTAACTTGGGTTGTTTTCATAGAGATGGTTTGCCCAATCCTGCATTTGGAAATACAATAACATCGCTTCAAAGGCAATGAGCAGGCATAACAATATAACTGGAACTGTGACACCATAAAATCGCAGTTGCCGTTTCCACTTAGGATAGACTGGCTCGGGATGGCCTGTCACAGGGTTGGTGCCTAAAACTCCATGGAAGCTTGGACGAGGTTCCTCAGTTTCTACAACTTCATTTAGGGTGCCCCATTTAAAAGTAAGTTCTGAACAGAATCGCTTCCAGAACTCTAAAAAGATGGTTGTCCAAATGAGGTTGAAAACAGCAAAGATGGCTTCTCGGTAAATGTTATTCCAGCTGGTGATTAAATAGATGATGCCAATGATAGCTGGAGCAATGAGAGCATAGGTGTAGACGATAAGGAACGAGAAGTAAAGGGCCAGTTTCTCTCCAAAGTAAGCTCTGATGTCATCTGTAATGAGAAAGGAAAAGATATGAATTGGTTACAGCTTGTGGAGAAATTAGTTTTTAAATTAAATAACTTTTTTTAAGACTCAATCAGAGGCAGGAAAATAGAACCCATCAAATCTTTCAGGACATTCACAACACATAAGAAAAAGTTATGCACAGGCTGTAGACCTGGCTTAAATGCTTGCAGCTGAGTGAACTCTACTCAAGGCACCCAAGCTCAGGCATTGGTATCAACCATGATACAAATAAAAAATCTACCTTCCATATCAGGAACTGTAAACTTTAATGAACTTCCATACAATTTCCATCCACTAAATTTCACTTACAAGGCTTTGGTTGACAAAAAGCTATGTATGGCAATAGATATTTTTCTGAAGGTATCTTGCAGTGAGATTGAACCAAAAAAGCAGAGCTGAAAATAAAACATGCTAACTACACACTCATGTATTGTGGATAAATGGTAGAAAAAATGCTTCCTAGTTATAGGGATAGAGTGATGTATTTCTCTTTAGCATTTAAACTAGCCATATCTGGTCCAAATATTCTACATGTTTCATGTTCAAACTGGCCAGATATAGCCTCTTACAATGTTGTTTTAAAAATAAGCAATAATATCATTGAAATCTTGAAGCTATGAGATAATTCATGTGAATAAATGAATATTACATTTGATAGAGTAATATGAATGCGTAAAGGACGTGTGTGTGTGTTTTGAAGAAGCCCTTTAAGCAAGCAATGAAAAATATATAAGATAATGACAATAAATAAAGGCATTGTCTTT
>NC_142932.1:21723941-21733941 GCF_046866305.1 Octopus bimaculoides | reverse complement strand
TCAATTATCCTGACACCACTATTCAACTAGTACTTATTTTATCAACCCTGAAAAGATGAAAGGCTAAGTTGACCTTGGCAGAATTTGAACTCAGAATGTAATGACAGATGAAATGCCACTAAGCATTTTGCCCTGCCTACTTATGATTCTGTCAGCTTACTGCCTTTATTTGATTAATAATGATAAAAAAAGTGAAATAGAACTGTGTTTCTTATTGGTCAAATGACCCTTCCGAGATAGAACACACACACACATGTACACAAGGTTGTATCAAAAGTAATACAAAAGTGGACATAACTTTTTATTACATCAAGTTACATCTGTCGGTAGAACTGCTCAACATAGTCTCAATTGTAAGTGATGCATTTGTTTCATTGTTAAATCTCTTTGAATATATTTGATACAACACACACACACACACACACACAAAGTTTGTTAAAAAGTCAAACCCACTTTTGTATTGCTTTTACTACAATGTGAAACCCATGTTTGCATTACTTTTCGGTACAATTCTTGTACACACACACATACACACATACAAACACACAAACACACGTACACAATACAAATCACACACACAGACATGCATGCATGCATGCACATATATACACACTCACAATAATTTGCTAAAAAGTTAAGCCCAGTTTTGTATTAGTTTTGCTACAGCTATTATATGTACACACAAAAAGGTTAAGCTGATTTCTGCATTAATTTCAGGATATCTGCTGTTTGCACACACTGAAAAATTTCACTCATTTATGTATTGCTTTTAGTACAATCATTATACACACTCAGAAAAGTGAGGCCTATTTTTATTTCAAGTACAACAATCGTATGTGCACACAGTTTGTTAAAAAGTTAAGCCCATTTTTACATTAGTTTTGGTACAGCAATCACACACACACTTCTGTAGTTTCACAGACACACACACAAGTATAAATATGTATGTACGTGTAAATATATAACCATATTCAGACACAAACTCTTTCTCTCTATCACTCTGTCTGTCTGTCTGTCTCTGTCTCTCTCTCTCTCACACACATGCACACACACACACACGCACAAACACATTGAAACAAATATACAGAAGGTTAGGAGTGGCCAGAACTTACATAAACTTTTGCCAGGGTAGAGTTTTGCATTTGGATATCCAGGAATATGGGTATCAGATTGCTGGGCACGAAGACCACAGAGATAGTGATATATTATCGTGATTTTCTCGGTATTGGAGAAGAATGAGCTGATGTCCTCTGCAATAAACAACAGAAGTATACATATACATACATACATATATATATATATATAAGAAGTAATTAAGATTCAGTTGAATTAGGTACTTAAGTTGAAGCAACAAGTCCGTCTGGTATTATCCACACAGCTTGAAGTAAGGTGAATAAAATCAAGATAAGTAACAGGATTTCAAGTAATAATGCAGTATGACCATTTGAAGTGGCTCCATTTAATTGAACAATGCAACCATTACATCAATTTTTAAATACAGCACTATTTTCAGCTGCACAAATATGGAATTTCAACAGACAAGACACATTACTATAATTTTTCTTAAATATTTTAACAGAGAAAGAGGATGGAAGAAGTTCACATTGTTGCTATTGTAGCAGGAATAGTTAAGAGAACAGACTACAACTTTTTAGAGTGGCATGGAACACAGTAGGGGCCATAGGGATGAAATCTATTTCCAATTTATTTATCTCCTTATCATCAACTAAAATCTGAGACTAGAAGACTGTGTATATATAGAATAAATAGCAAAGTGAGTTGACAGCTCATGGCTGGTTATATATATATATATATATATATATATATATATATATATATACATATATATATATATATATACATATATATATATATATATACATATATATATATATATATATACATATACACACACACATACATACATATAGTTGCTATTATGTTAAACTGTCCTATGTCCAAATTTGGTCAAATGCTTTGTTTTCAATATTTTATTTTGCTTGCAATAACCGGTTCTTTTGGTCCAACTATCGTATCTCCAGCTGCTTCAGATGAAAATTGTCAAAGAGTAGTACAACAGTTTAGCATTTTTCAAAAGTGTAGTAAGCCCCACATATCAGAGTTTTGCAAAAATATTTCTGACTGAAAATATCATATATGCATGGAGTTACGATTTTATGCATCAACAAAGTATTATTGTTAAGCTGAAACTGTTGCTAATTTAAAAAGAAATGGAATGGTGAAACTATTTTTTCGTTTTCTGAAAAGGCAATGTTTTAGACTTACAACACTTTTGCATAATAGCAACGATATATTTTGCTGTGTCTAGAGAGAACCATCATACCATGATTAAAAAAGAACCCAGTACATTCGGTAAAGTAGTTGGCGTTGGATAGGATATCCAGCCATAGAAACCATGCTAAAGTAGACATTGGGGCTCCAGGCAGACCTCTGGCTTGTTGGTAACTGTAGAAGTGTCCAACCGTAGCAGCATGGCAAAAGAAACATTAGACAACAAAGGTGGTGATGATAATGATAATAATGATGATGATGATGATGATGATGATGTGTGTGTATATGTGTGTGTGTGTGTGTGTGTGTGTGTGTGTGTGTGTGTATAAATATATATAGGTATATAAACTCACAGGCCTTCGACCTGTGATTAGTTAAATAAGTGCCAATGCATGAAACTCTCAGACCTTGAGTCAGTCTGTTATATATATATATATATATATATATATATATATTGGGGGAAAAACAAGAAGAAAAAAATGAATTAGTAATTACATCTATTTATTTTCCATTTTCTTCTTGTTTTCCCCCCGATATTGATAATTTCAATAATCCTAAACATATATCAATGACTTTCGCATTATATGATATGGATTAAACCAGTGGAATACCTTGAATTATATAATCCCTAATTACGATATGACTTCCTCGAACTAACTCTGTGTGTGTGTCTGTGTCTGTGTGACTGTGTGTGTGTCTGTGTCTCTGTGTGTGTCTGCGTAAGAAGAGCACAAGTGGGATTTGAAATTTGGTAGCATTTTATTGATGCATTCATAGATTACGTCATAGCATAAATCCACCATCTTCAGGTTAAATTTTAAACACGTATAAACAGGCAAGATAAAACTAGAAGATGGTCTCTTCACAAACTACTTGTTGATATGCCTAGATTCTAAAGGATCCTATAACCAATCTATACATCAATGAGCTGGCACCTATAACCACATCCAGAGAGCTCCTCAAATACTCAAATATGGTATCTGGAATGTTGTGGCCTATTTTCAATATCTGTGAGTGCGTGTGCATATGTGTGCGTATAGTGTATCTTGTGTGTGAAAATTGATTTATGATTGACACGATTAAATTTAGAGCTCCATGCTCCATGTTGATTATCATCATCCACTCTGCTTCCAGTGCAGTGGTTAAGCAACTACTATACTCAGTAGTATTACTAGTTATGATACAGAGAACTAATGTAAGAGATAAACACAAGTATACATCATTAGTTCTTGTGTGGCTGTTTGGAAATTCTGCATTGGATGTGTCAAGAGCAATTGGATGCTTAACCACAAAAAGTCATTGGGGAAGAGAGAAAGAGAGAGAGAGAGAGAGAGAGAGAGAGAGAGAGAAAGAGAGAGAGAGAAGGAGAAAGGAGAGGAAGAGAGAGAAAGATAGAGCAGTATGTATAGTAAATAACTTACAAACCTTGTGTATTGCACACATATAGGCACAAAATATCTTTTTATGCAACCTCTCTGACAGTGTCTGAGAGTGAGTTTAGGTATCATCGTTAACTTCAACTATTCTATCTAAACTCAAACCTGTAGATGTACAAAACTGTGAGTGAAGTTTGTGGTATTAATGTATACAATTGTATGCTAATTCATTTTTGGAACATCTCAAAGCACACAGATCATCATCATCATCATTATCATCACCATCACCATCATCACCACCATCGTCATCACCACCACCACCACCACCATCGTCATCACCACCACCACCACCACCACCACCACCACCACCACCACCACCACCACCACCATCATCATCATCATCATCATCATCATCATCATTTAGCATCTGCTTTCCATGCTGGCGTGGATTAGATGGTTTGACTGGAACTGGTAAGCCAGAGAACTGCATCTAGTTCCAGTCTGATTTAACATGGTTTCTACAGCTGGATGCCCTTCCAAATGCCAACCACTCCAAGTGTGTAATGGGTGCTTATGCTGTTATATATAGCTTTATGTGTATGTTTCGAGATAATTTACAAAAGAATACATTTGCAGTCTCTTGAAAGTTTATTTAATTCTCATGACATCAACAGTATACAATTCTTTTATTCTTTTATTCTTTTACTTGTTTCAGTCAGTTGATGTATAATTTTATTTTAAGTCTTGTATTTCCATTGTTTTGGGTTTTTTTTTCATGTTCTAGTGTTTTCTTGTGTTTATTGTTGTGTCTTTGTATTGGCGTTAATCAGCTAAACATGATTAAAATATTTCACAGTTGTACTTGTTTGACGAGTGATTTGTGATGCAATGGAAGTGTGTTAATGACTAGGTTGCTGAAGCATGATGAAACTTTTTTTTGACACTTCATTGTAAAATGTATTAAAAAGAAATGTTTGAAAATGATTACTATGTTTTTGTACGTTTTTAAATGGCTAAAATACCTCTTTCATGATGTAATTATTAAGATTAAAAAATATAATATATGCTGTTAAGATTTCACCAAAAGGAACCTAAGACAATAACTGATTGGCTAAATCTTAGATGTTCCTTACTGGCAGATAGTTCTAAATACTTCTAAATACCACATTGTTTTGCTAATTTATTTGTGTAACCTGTGACAAAGTTGATACTGCATAGGGAAATTGATAAAAAAAACTTGTGGGAAAGTAAAGCAAAGTTACACACAAATTGACAATGAAGACAATAGACAGTGAATAGAGCAGGGTGACTGTATTGCTGTTAGTCTTGTATACGCATACAAAAAATGCCCTATATATACCAATGTCATGTAAATAGCTAACACAATGATAGACGATAATCAAGGATGTGACATCTGGCAGATCTTGGGAAGTAAAGACCAACACCATTGGTAATTTATGGCATAACTAAGCACTCCTTTAAATTTGCATTTAATTAAAATATTTCTGTCCCAATGGAATTTTCGTTGGTCACCTGCTTTATATAAAAAAAATAATGTGGAAAAAAAAAAAAAAGAAATCCAGCAAACCTCTGAATATTTAGGAAGAGTAAAGTATGTAATCTAATAGAAGATTTGTTCTAATATTTCTGATAGAACATCAGAGTTGAAAAATAAATATGAAAATGCTTCATTTCCACCATAACTTGTTTCCAGACCTTCCTATATGCCTCTTCTACATTTTTCTTCACATCAATGACTTACAAAATTCAACACCTCCAATATATCAACCCATCCAAACATCTTTTCCTGTATTTCCACTGAATAGTAACTTACTTAGGAGTCAAAGGTATGGTTGCATTGCACCAAACAAACCATCAACTCTGTCCTTCATTCTGAAATTAGCATAAGCAAAAATAGTCTGTTAAATTTCAACTTAACCCTACCCTGTAATGCCATAATTAAAACATTGTATAAAGCAGTGATTTTTCAAACATTTTTTTTATCTTCAGCACATGGAGTAAGGTACTAAAAGAGTAACAGCACACCATTAGCTTTTAAGAAGTTTTACAATGTAAAAGAAAAAGTATTAAAACTGTTTTTAAACAGAGATATGTGCATGGTATAAAAACACACTCAAATATTATGGCATTTTCCAACTCCTCACAGAACCATGCTGCACACTCTCATGATATATGTAGGATGCAAGTATGTTACAGTACTTTAGTTGAAAAACTCTGGTCTAGAGGCTGGAAATGTACCTGTCTGAGCCAGGTTTCCTTGTAGTGCTATCCATTACAAAGTCTCTTTGACACTGTGACATGTTCAACAGGAACTGTACTGAAATCAAGTTCCTGACAGTAATTAGGATCTTATAGTGATCTATTATGTGACAGTTAAAGGTTGTGTGTGCAATACTTGTTTGGACAAAATGAAAACTCAGGCTAGTGACAGGAAGGAAATAATTCCTTCATTTTGAATTACATTTCAATCTCTAATAACAGGTTGAGAAGAAAGAATAATCTTCAACAATGTTTATTAATAACAACCTAACATTTACATATATATATATATATATTTATATGAAATCTTTGAATTCTCATCTTACAGCAATTTCGCAATTTCTTATACACACATAACATACATAAAACAAACTGTACCTATATATATATATATATATATATATCATCATCATCATCATCAAACGATGATGATGATGATGATGATATATATATATATATATATATAGGTACAGTTTGTTTTATGTATGTTATGTGTGTATAAGAAATTGCGAAATTGCTGTAAGATGAGAATTCAAAGATTTCATATAAATACAGGACAGTCCCTGGTTACAACAAGAATAATTTCTTAGAGAGAAAGTTGAAGGATGAAAATTATTTTATTAAAAGTAGGTCTAAAGACATTTGGTCCCCAACTGCAATGAGAAAAGTTCTAACGGGTAGCTGAACTCCAGCCTTTCTATAAACTCACTAAAAAGTTCCAGAATATTCCATGGGCCCTTTTGGTGTAAAAATTAAATTTTCTTTTTTGTCTGTCAACACTTATCCAAAACTGGTGTTAAAAACAACTGGCTTGGAAAACAATGTCAGCAGGTATTATAATAGAGTTCAGTGATATAACCAAAATTAACTCTGGTTAATATTTCGTGAATATATTAATCAGTATTGGCAATTATCTCTGGGTAACATTAATAAATATAGTATTTATTTGCTAGTGGTTTTGAGTTTCAAACTTAAACATTCAAGGTTCAAATTCAAGAAAGGCTATCTACTAAAAATTCAGTCTAGCCTATGTTCTTTTGTATTACAGTAACTTTACCATGGTACTGCTTAGATAGGTTTTACATTTCTGTTTACATTTTTGCTACAGACATCAGCCTACAGTAAATCAATGTGAACGTCAATGGCATCAACTTCATCAGTCCTGGAAAAACCTGCAAAAGCTATGAGCAGTACCACCTCTTCCAGACTAAAATGGAAAAAGAAAATGAAAAAACAAAACAATCTTGGCTGCAAAGTTAAATGTGTGGTTTGAGTTGAATACTTATCTAAACATTAACTCCAATACCAAATTGTCATCATAGTTAGAAAATAGTGTTTTAAATGCATGATTATTAAACATTTCTTGGTACCTGCTCCTTGGAAGTTCTCCAGGTCATCAATGTTGAAATCTCTGTAATAACCATCATTGTACTTCTTCTTCAAGTCAAACAGTTCAGCTCCAAGTAATAATTTCTCTGGAGTAGCACTCAAATAAAGCAACGTTTTCTACAATAAACAAAAAGAAGTAGGTTTCGTTATTGTTTTCTCATATCTTCATATAAAATATCAAAGGAGATAGGAACATAATAATGACAATAAGCAACATATCAAGGTTAAGTAGACCCAAGTGTCTTGTCTAAGGAATGAATACAACATTTGTGAAAAATATTGAGTCATACTAGGTCAGAGTTCAAAGTTTGTCCAATAGTGAAGACATGTATATTGTGTAATACGATAGAGAGGACGTGAGGTGTCATGTGGAAACTTCAGTTTCAAGATTCACATCCAAAAGACAAAGATAAAAGTGCTTGTAACAATATGATCAACAACCCTACAAAATCATGATGGGGAGCAAGTTCTTGGACCCTATATTCAACTGCCCTGGCTCTCTGTTACTCTACAGTTGAGTACGTAACCCCATATTCAAAAGATCTATAATAAAAAGCCAGCTCTAGTCCTTTAATGCTACCTGCACTGACTCCTGTGCAGGTGGCACGTAAAAAACACCATTTGAGTGTGGCCGTTGTCAGAACCGCCTGACTGGCCCTCGTGCCGGTGGCATGTAAAAGCACTCACTGCACTCTCGGAGTGGTTGGCATTAGGAAGGGCATCCAGCTGTAGAAACTCTGCCAGATCAGATCGGAGCCTGGTGCAGCCATCTGGTTCGCCAGTCCTCAATCAAATCGTCCAACCCATGCTAGCATGGAAAGCAGACGTTAAACGATGATGATGATGATGAATCAACAGATGTCATATTCTCAATGAACAGATGTCATATTCTCAATGAACAGATGTCTTAACATCAGAATGCTACTGATATAACATTATTTACAAACACTGTCATGCCACCAACAGATGTAACACACTTAAAGATGTCATAATCACAAATATTAAATATTTTAATATTATTGCTAGATGTCCTAACCACTATCATCACCAACATTATCATCATCATTGTTTTAATGTCTACTTTCCTATGCTTGTATGAGTCAGACAGAATTCGTTGAGGCAGATTTTCTCCAGATGGATACCCTTCCTATGGCTAATCCATGTATATTTCCAACTAAGGTAGTATTTTCCTGTGGCCTGGCATGTTTTCAAGGAAGACTGGAAACAAACAACAACACTGGCATGATGGTGGTGCTTGTTTACAAATACTGTCCAATGTGAAGACAAGGAGAGGCAAACACACACACACACACACACACATGATAACATAAAGACTAACAATGACATCAATAACATACCAACTTTACCTCTACCATAACATAATCAACCCTAAAAGCAATAATACCAATTCTACCACCAACACCACCACCACCACCACCGCCACCACCGCCGACACTAGATTTACAAGGTCTGGCTAGTGAAACAATAGTCTGGAGAAATTAATTACAATAGCCATCTTAGGTGGTGGTAGTGGTGATTGAAGAAGTAGTACCTATCATTGTGGAGCTTTGCTAGAACAGTTTGACAGCCTGGATGATGACAACAACAGACACTGCCCCCCCCCCCCACCACTACCAGCAACAACAACTATAGTTACTGCTATAACATCAGCAACTTCTTAAAAGGTAAATAATAGCTTTCATATGTTTTGCTTTATAGCTAACATACATGCACACACTTAAACACATGCTCAAACACACACACACACAAACACACACACACACACACAGAGCAAGATATATGGATACATGAATACATTTTTGCAAATATATGCACATATACACATAACTAGATGTAGCAGCTACACATACTTGCACATATAGCCAAACACACATACACACACACACACACACACACTATACATATATATATGTATGTGTGTGTGTGTGTGTGTGTGTGTGTATATATATATATATATATTCTTTTTTTTTCCTGGGGGAAGGCCAGTTTATGGGGTTACCCTGGGTTTCCCATCCATAAAGGGTTTAACTTTATGGTGTTAAAAGAATACACACACACACACACACACACACACAAACATATATTCTTGTATTCCTTTACTTGTTTCAGCCATTTGACTGCAGCCAAGCTGAAGCACTGCCTTAAAAAGTTAGTTTTTAGTCAAAGAAATTGACCCCAGAACTTATTCTTTGTAAGCCTTAGTACTTATTCAATCATTCTCATTTGCTGAACCACCAAGTTACAGGGATATAAATACACCAACATCGGTTGTCAAGCAGTGATGGGGAGACAAATATAGACACAAAGACACACACACACATATATATGACGAGCTTCTTTCAGTTTCTGTCTACCAAATCCACTCACAAGGTTCTGGTTGGCCTGAGGTCATAGTAGAAGACACTTGCCCGAGGTGTCACACAGTGGGACTAAACCCAGAACTATGTGCTTGAGAAGCAAGCTTCTTATATATATATATAAATATATATATATATATATATATATATATACAGACTGAGACCTTTGGAAATATGTTGTGTGTGAGAAGACCCGGCAAGCCAAGTGAGACCAAAATCCAAGGCCTCTGCCAGGGGTGTAACAGCCCACTTATGCATACCTTTCCTTCATTGGACACTAAACTC
>NC_142932.1:21711441-21718941 GCF_046866305.1 Octopus bimaculoides | reverse complement strand
TGCTAGCATGGAAAGCGGACATTAAACGATGATGATGATGATGATGATATATAAGACTAAAACTCAAAGTTTGTTTTCCTGCCATTTCCTTAAAATGATAAAGATTACAAATAAAATAGTCATTTCCCCCTTTAAGAAAAAAAAAATCAAGTTGACAATGTCGACACTTCAAAGAGTTATCAATAGCTACTGCTGTCAGTCCTTTTTCTTAATCATTTATACAAATCTCAAGTGATTTGGACTTAAAGAGAAATTCTCCCTATATTTTTATGAGATATTGTTTTAATCATGGGTACTTGATTTTTTTCTTAAAGGGTAAGATTACTATTTTATTTAAAATAAGATATAAATCTTTATTATCTTAATCAAAAGCTAGAAAAACTGACAGAGAGACTATCTCTTTATAGATGAAAATCAGTTGCAATAGGAGGAGTTGAATCTCATAAAAATGGGAAAAAAACCCAACAAATGAGTTGTACCTTATAATGAAACTCTTTTAAGAGCATTCAAATGCCACTGGAATATTGAAATCATTGCCTCAGTGAGGTCAATTAAGTATGTCATTGAGTACACACTGAAAGAAATAACCAACCTACTGTTAACCAGGTGATACACGAAGGAGTCATACCCAATGACTGGTGTAGCAGCATCATAGTCAACTGCTACAAAAATAAAGGTGACACTTTAGATACAAATAATTACAGAGGTTTCAAGTTGTTGGATCAGATAATGAAGGTTACGGAGAGGGTCATAGCCCAACTAATTAGGGAAAAAGTCAGTTTAGATGTGACGCTGCAGGAGAAATACCTAGCCAAAGATAAACCTCTGTACCTGGCTTTCGTTGACATGGAGTAAGCCTTTGACAGGGTCCCCGATCCCTTATCTGGTGGTCAATGAGGAAACTACGGATAGATGAATGGTTAGTGAGAGTTGTGCAAGCAATGTACAGGGATGCTGTCAGTAAGGTGAGGGTTGGCAGCGAGTACAGTGAAGAATTCCAGGTACTGCCAGACTGGCCCTCGTGCCAGTGGCATGCAAAAGCACCCACTACACTCTCAGAGTGGTTGGCGTTAGGAAGGGCATCCAGCTGTTTCGCTCAACCAAATTCAGTCACAAAGTATGTAATAAAATAATTTTCTGTAAAGCTTATATTTTGATAAGATATATATATGTGTGTGTATATATATATATATATATATATATATATACACACACACACATGCATGCATGCACACTCACACATACACACATACTGTCTTGCTACACCTCCCATCAAATAAAGAAATAAGTAAATAAATGAATTCAAGACATTATTGTATGTACATTGTACAATGTGGTTTTCATTTAAGCGATATTAAAATGTTATTTAAACATTTCATACGTTTTCGTGCTTTTATTCAAAGTAAATGGTTATTCAAAATTGAAATTCTGGCCAATCCTGCTTGGCAGGATCACACATTTATAAATGTGCAGCAACATAAAAGCATACAGGTGCGAGAGAAAGAGAGTTGTAATTATTCAAGTTGTGTTAAAGTATCAGAATGGGAGAGTCAGCATTGTTCACCCCAGTCCCTATGCAAGTTTAATGCACTTTGATAATACATACATACATACATAAGCACATTCACACACACGCATGCACACACACACACACACACACACACTAAATCATAAATACATATAACATGTTTATGCATTTATATATATATTTGTATAATATACAGTTATGTATTTTATATAATATACATTTAAACATATTATATATTACTCTTTTACTCTTTTACTTGTTTCAGTCATTTGACTGTGGCCATGCTGGAGCACCACCTTTAGTCGAGCAAATCGACCCCAGGACTTATTCTTTGTAAGCCTAGTACTTATTCTATCGTCTCTTTTGCCGAACCGCTAAGTTACGGGGACGTAAACACACCAGAATCGGTTGTCAAGCAATGTTGGGGGGACAAACCCAGACACACATACATATATACACATATATACGACGGACTTCTTTCAGTTTCCGTCTACCAAATCCACTCACAAGGCTTTGGTCGGCCCGAGGCTATAGTAGAAGACACTTGCCCAAGGTGCCACGTAGTGGGACTGAACCCGGAACTATGTGGTTGGTAAGCAAGCTACTTACCACACAGCCACTCCTACGCCTATATATACATATCTATAATATTCATTTATATATATTATTATTATATGATATACAAATATATATAAATATACATACATTTATATGTGAGTGTATGTATATATGTAAATATATATATATATATATATATATATATATACATATGTACATTATATATACATATACATACACATACATATATATGTATGTATGTACACATACAGACACACACATATATGCTCATGTATAGATACATGCATACATTCATAAGTGTGTATTTGGGTGTGTGGGTATGTGTGTGTGTGTGTGTATGCATGCATTTGTGTATGAATCTATATGTATGTTTGTAAAAGTAAACAATGTAAACAAGATAGAAAAGAAGATAGGAAAACAACGTCATTGGTAAACAAAGCACAATGACAAACAACATAGGGTTACAGTTCAATATGTACATTTCCCAGCTACCTTACTTCATCATCATCATCATCATCGTTTAACGTCCGCTTTCCATGCTAGCATGGGTTGGACGATTTGACTGAGGACTGGTGAAACCGGATGGCAACACCAGGCTCCAGTCTGATTTGGCAGAGTTTCTACAGCTGGATGCCCTTCCTAACGCCAACCACTCAGAGAGTGTAGTGGGTGCTTTTACGTGTCACCCGCACGAAAACGGCCACGCTCGAAATGGTGTCTTTTATGTGCCACCCGCACAAGCCAGTCCAGGGGCACTGGCAACGATCTCGCTCGAAAATCCTACAGGAGCCAGTCAGGCGGTACTGGCAACGGCCACGTTCAAAATGGTGCATCTCATGTGCCACCCGCACAAGAACCAGTCCAGGGGCACTGGCAACGATCTTACTTGGCTTGCCGGGTCTTCTCACGCACAGCCCATTTCCAAAGGTCTCGGTCCGTAGTCATCGCCTCGGTGAGGCCCAATGTACGAAGGTCTTGCCTCACCACCTCAGCCCAGGTCTTCCTGGGCCTACCTCTTCCACGGGTTCCCTCAACTGTTAGGGTGTGGCACTTTTTCACGCAGCTATCCTCCTCCATTCTCACCACATGTCCATACCAGCGCAATCGTCTCTCTTGCACACCACAACTGATGCTTCTAATGTTCAGCTTTTCTCTCAAGATACTTACACTCTGACGGGTATTCACATTGACATTACACATCCAACGGAGCATACTGGCTTCATTCCTTGCGAGCTTACGTATGTCCTCAGCAGTTACAGCCCATGTTTCACTGCCATGTAGCATGGTTGTTTGTACGCATGCGTCATACAGTCTGCCTTTTACTCTGAGTGAGAGTCCCTTTGTCGCCAGCAGGGGTAAGAGCTCTCTAAACTTTGCCCAGGCTATTCTTATTCTAGCAGCTACACTTTCAGCGCACCCACCCCCACTACTAACTTGGTCGCCCAGATAGCGGAAGCTATCGACTACCTCTAGTTTTTCACCCTGGAATGAGATAGAAGTTGTTTCCTGTTTGTTTGCAGTCTTTATTGCACCTGAACATCTGCCACAAACAAAAACTAACTTGCTAGTTAACCTGCCTTTGATGTTGCTGCACCTCTTATGTGTCCATAGCTTGCACCGGGTACATCTTATAGAGTTACTACCTACTCCTTTTCTACATACTGAGCAGGGCCATCTACCTGAAGGGGTTTGTGTTTTATCTACCTTCCTACTTATTAGGATTTTGGTTTTAGCTAGGTTGACTCTAAGGCCCTTCAATTCTAGACCTTGCTTCCACACCTGAAACTTCTCCTCTAGTTCTGATAGTGACTCCGCAATTAGGGCAAGGTCATCAGCATAGAGGAGCTCCCAGGGGCAACCTGTCTTGAACTCCTCTGTGATTGCCTGGAGGACTATGGTAAATAATAGAGGGCTGAGGACGGAACCTTGGTGGACCCCTACCTCTACCCGGAATTCATTGCTGTACTCATTTCCAACCCGTCAATATAAAACATGGGCATATGGCATAGTGGTTAAGAGCACGGGCTACTAACCCAAAGATTCCGAGTTCATTTCCAGACAGTGACCTGAATGCTCAACATCCTTAAACAAACCTTATTCAGGGACCTTTTGTGCAGGATGGGCTACTCAACCTGAAGAAAATTCTAACTGGGCCCCACCTGCAAGGTCATGCGCTATTTTTCTTGATATGAGATCACCATGTCACGCACATATGGTTGTAATGCATGTGCCTGGTGTACCCTTATCAGATGGGTAGTCATGATGGGTATAATGGGCTTCGTATATTTTACCCCAGTGTCACTTTGATGGCATGCACTGCTCTCTCACTCATTAATAATGATAATAATAATAATAATAATAATAATAATAATAATAATAATAACAACAACAACATCGAAAAATACCTTAGGAATGAGAACCCAGGTTCGAAATTTCCCCAAGACACCTGATAAAGGCTGGAGGGTATATCAGCCGAAACGTGTTAACAACAAACAAGATGAGGACAAACATCCGTCAAATGTAAATAATGTAAATAATGTATTATTATTATTATTGTTATTATTATTATCATTATATGTATGACTTTTGCTTTGTATTTGTACAAGTTGGCCCCAAAGTCCTCAACAGAATCCTCAACAGAGTCCTCACAGACAAGTTAGAAGTCTATGTTGGTATTATGCCTAGAGTGTCATATATTTGGTTTTGCACATAGTACTGTTCTAGAGAATGTTTAAGAAAACATAAGAAAATTATGAGTTTGTTTTAAAATTTGAGATTACATAGACAATAATTTACGTAGGATATGGGCAGTCCCCATGAGCACTATCTTTTGAATTTCTGCCATTTTGGGGTTTCCTGGTATCTGAGCTAGGTAGGAATCAGCCCCTTTTGCTATCATTCCTAGGGCATATAGCTTTAGTCTTGAGGTTCCACATTTTGCCAATTTCTATTTCAAGATCTTTATACTTGCTCAGTTTTTGGTAGGTCTTGACAGATACATTTATGTTGATTGGAACATTCATATAAATGAGGAGGCATGATTTGATTTTTGTCTGTTATTATCATTATTATTATTATCATTATCATTATTATCATTATTATTATTATCATTATCATTTTCATTATTATTATTATTATCATCATTATTGTTATTATTTAAGGCAACAAGCTGGTAGAATTGAAAGTATGCTGGGCAAAATGAATCGCATGTATGCCTATGTTCTGAGATCAAATTCTGCCGATGTCAGTTTTGCCTTTTGTCCTTTTGGGGTCAATCAAACATGCACTAGTTAGTTGAACACTGGAGTCAACATAATTGATTTGCCCACTACTCCTAAATTTCAGGCCTGGGCCAACATTTGAAATCATTATTATTACTATAATTATTTAACAAGCTGGCAGAATAGTTAGCATGCTGGGCAAAATGCTCAGAGGCGTTTTATCTATCTTTACATTCTGAGTTCAAATTCTGCTGAGGTTGATTTTGCCTTTCAACTTTTTAAGGTTCATAAAATAAGTACCAGTATGAGAGTGCATGGCCTAGTAGTTAGGGTGTTGCACTCACAATCTGGCGATCATGATTTCAATTCCTAAATCGGGTGGTGTATTGTGTTCTTGAGCAAAACACTTCGTCTCACATGGCTTGGTGATCACTTTGATACCTGAGGTGTGGTACATAGTGCATTTGAAACAGAATCAGTCAGAAATTTGGGCCGTCATATTACAGGTAGAATTTATGTGATACATAATTTGTATAATTTGATGTTTTTGTTAGATTTAAATTAAATATGACAACCATTCATGAACAACATGGAAAATATGTGTTTAAACAATGTACAGTTGCAAACATCATCATCATCATTGTTTAATATGCACTCTCCGTGCTGGCATGGGTTGGATGGTTTCACATGGAGCTGGTTAGCAGGGAGCTGTCCAGACTCCAACTGTCTCTTGAAGCATGGTTTCTATGGCTGTATGCGCTTCCTAATGACAGAGTGTGCTGGGTGCTTTTTACATGCCACTGGCATGGGTGCGTTTATGCAGCACTAGCATGGATGTGTTAACACAGCACCATCACGGGTGCTTTTTAAGTGACACTGGCACCTGAAAGGACTGGTTTAACCCTTTTGTTGCAACATTTCTGTTGAAATATACTGACTTTGCTTCAAATAATTTTCGAAATAATTCTCTCATTCTTTTATATGTTTCAGCCCAAAGGCTGTGGCCATGCTGGAAGAAATTACAAAATTAACTTTTTTGCATTATTAAGCTGGTATTTAGGACCTAAAGAAAAAGAAAACATGAAATTTTGATGGAAGGTTTTAATTAGGATCACTTTAAAACAGGCAGGAAATTTCTATTGCAGAATCAGGTGTAGGATGGGGTCAAAAGGGTTACAGGAAGAGAATTTGCAGAATATTCACTGAGATTTAGTGTCTTTTGGAATAAAATTTCACACACCCATTATATCTGCAACAATATTTTATTTAAATATTGTATTTGTACAAATGTATGGTGTGAATAAACAATGACTATTGGGAAAAGAGGTGGTGTTTGATATTGGTAGAGGATATCTGGGGCAGAAGAATAATGAAGAAAATGTGGAAAGGTACAGTGAGGTCAGATCTCAAGATTCTGACGTCAATGGGCTCATTTCTCTTTTTCAGTCTCAAATTTGTGTATATAATTATGCTGATGACATAAGAATTTATAAACTCTCAAGTGAACATGAAATAATTCTTTTCATTTTAACATCATATTACATTGAAAGACATAGCAGTTAATTGAACAATTTTATACATACAAACCTATCATACTTATGTTACCTGTGTACATATGAACGTACATACATACGCATGCATGTATGTATGCATAATTGTATATATAGATATATTTATATATATGTATGTATATATACATAGAGATTTCTTTTATTTCTATCTTCAATGTGTTTCTTGTTTTAATCATTGGACGATAGCCATGGTGGGGAACAGACTATGAGATATATATATATATATATATATATATATATATATATATATATATAAATATATAAATATATATATATATATATATATATATATATATATATAAATATATATATATATATATATATATATATATATATATAAATATATATATATATATATATATATATATATATATATATATATATATATATATTGGGTTATCCCATAAATAATGCAGTTTTCTTATATTTCTTTTATTCTTCAAAATTAAGATTAACAAAGGTCTTTATTAATCTAAAATACATTCTCCTTCATTTTCTACAATGTTCTTACATCTATCTGGTAGACTACAAAGACCCCCTTCCAAAATTCAGCTTATCCATGACGAAAAATACTCCTCCAGTACTGTTCTGATCACATCTA
>NC_142932.1:21706441-21708941 GCF_046866305.1 Octopus bimaculoides | reverse complement strand
GTAGGCGTAGGAGTGACTGTGTGGTAAGTAACTTGCTTACGAACCGCATGGTTCCGGGTTCAGTCCCACTGCGTGGCACTTTGGGCAAGTGTCTTCTACTATAGCCGCTGGCCGACCAAAGCCTTGTCTGTGGATTTGGTAGACAGAAACTGAAAGAAGCCCGTCGTATATATGTATGTATATATGTATGTGTGTTTGTGTGTCTGTGTTTGTCCCCCCAACATCGCTTGACAACTGATGCTGGTGTGTTTACGTGCCCGTAATTTAGCGGTTCGGTAAAAGAGACCGATAGAATAAGTACTAGGCTTACAAAGAGTAAGTCCTGGGGTCGATTTGCTCAACTAAAGGCGGTGCTCCAGCATGGCCACAGTCAAATGACTGAAACAAGTAAAAGAGTAAAGAGAGAGTAAGAGAGTCCAGCACACTGTCATTTTAGCAACTCCACTGGTTAACTATTAACAAAAACAACTGCAGCAGCAGCAACAACAACAACAGCAGTTTCTTATATTCAGACAAGGCGACATTTGTGGGCCAGGTTAATAAATCAAATTCATCTCAGGACTTAATTTATGAAGACAAGGAGTTCAGGCTTACCAGGGTTTAGTTTTATGTCATTTTGACAGTAGCAGTGCTAGTGGTGTTGGTGTTGGTGGTAACAGTAGCATCAGCAACAACAATATCAACAAAAATATTAAAAATAGTTTCTAGCATAAGCACAATGCTAGAAATTTCTTGATTTTTTTCTTTTTCATGTTGGGTTTGATGGGTCAGAGTGACCCTGTCTATTAGATCAATCTCAGTATTTGATTTATTTATTTAAGCAATCATGAGAAGCTAAAAAGCAAAGACGACTCTTTTATTTATATATGTATGTATGTATGTATGTATGTATGTATGTTATGTCCGGTCACTTATGAGACTCTCACATGTGCTACTGGTAGAACCTGTTGCATGGTCGGGTTGTTGGCGACTAAACTGACACCCCTACCAGGGTACCCTGATGAGGAGGGTTGCTAGAAATCCAGCAGCATTAAAAACAAGACTTGTTGAAAGGTTGGATGAACCTAGTGCAGGCTCAACGGCTATATAGCAATAGCATGGGTGTGCAGAAATTCCGGGATGGTGTCTGGCATGCTAGAAGACTGCTGGGAATGAAGGATGTCTCTAGGAGAAGGTCACTCTGATATAAAACCAGATATGCAGGGAATGGCATTGGACATTTTGGGGATCTTTGGTTTGTGCTAGAGATCATGGCACTCCCACATCTCTGAGCCTGTGACTCATAGTGGCACCAGACATCTCGCTCTGGCTTGTCTTTGGATAATATCAATAGAGTGGAGAGAGTCTATGAGGTGTCATGCAAGCCTTATTGGATCTAAAACTCTGCACAGACATTGCTAACCTCTGCTTGATATGTGCTGCTCTTTTTTTGTTTCCCCTATATATATTTATTTTCAGCATATATATGTATCTTTACTTTTAGTATATATTTATTTATTACTAGTATATATTTATTTTATTCTTATTCGGAAGTCCTGTGGCTATGGAAAGGTGGTGAAGCATGCAGACCTGACAGGTTGGAAGCATACAGCCAGCGATCTGCATGTAGGTGGCCCATGGTAGATATAAAGTCACCTCCTTGTTGCCCAGGACAGCGACAGGATTTGGTTGCTGCATGTGTGTCTGAGCAGCTCCATTTGGAGAGGGCACTGCTCAGCCAGAGGCAGGGGTGAGTCTAGAAAAGGTGAACCAAAAATTGCCTGTCATTCTATATCGGGTCAGTATCTTTCTGTTTTAGTCAAAAAGCCTTGAGGTCCTGTTGGAACAAAACAGGGAGGAATCAAGAAAGAAGATGAAGTAGGATTGGAAGCTGTAATGGAGTCGTAGTGGGAGAAAGAGGAAACACGTAGAATTGAGGGGGAATATTAGTTGGAGGTAAAGAAACATTTTTAAACACTTTGCTAATCTGTGACTGGAAACTCCCTGTTTTTCTTTCTCCTTCAGTTACTGTTTAAATCTCCCTCTCTTTCCTTTTCTCTCTTTCTCTTCCAATCTTTCACACACATCCCTATTCCTCTTTCTTACTCATATCTCTTTCTCTCTCTGTCTTACTCTAGTTCTCTTTCTCTATGTACCTTGCTCTATTTCTCTTTCTCTCTCACTCTTCCACACACATGCATGAGCACACACACATATGCATGCACGCACACATGCATGCATAAAATCTTTCTCACTCATCTCTCTTGTTTGGGACTCAATGTCTTCTTACTCCCTCCCTCCCACCTTTTGTTCCTTATATCACTTTCCCATTGCTATCTGCCTCTCTATCTCTCTCCCTCTCACACATCAGTTCATCAGCCAGTTATCTTATGCATGTTTGCATCCTCAATGGTAGTTCTAGTTTAGTATTCTTCATTGTTTTTCAGTAGAAACTTAAAAGCCAAGAATATTTTTTCAAATCAGAAAATTATCATACAAATTTTTGCCCTTTTTAAAATCA
>NC_142932.1:21658941-21701441 GCF_046866305.1 Octopus bimaculoides | reverse complement strand
TGTATAGATATTAACGATGTGCTTTTAGGATCCCATTTTTACTGAAATGCATGAGTCTTCTTGAGCATGACAAATTACCGATCAGCTTGATATTTTGTTATCTCCTCCACAAAGCTCATCAACCCAAGGTTGATCTTCACCACTTTGTCACATGTCTACCTGACTCTCCTTCCATAAGTTCCATCAACATCTAGTGATCAATATTTTTTAATGCATCTGTCCTCACCCATAAACATCACATGACCAAACTAGTGCAGTCTTCTCTCTTGTACACTACAATTAATGTCTCTTATACCCAATTTTTCTCTCACCACATTTGAACTTTGTTGTATATGCACACTGGCATTGTACATCCAGTGAAACATGATAACTTCATTTCTTTATAGTTTTCACATGTCCTCTGCATTCACGGTCCATGTTTCATCACCATGTAGCATTGGTGTCCATACGCAAGCATCATACAATCTGTCTTTCACTCGGCGAGATAGGCTATTTGGTACCAACAGAGGTAATAACTCTCTGAAATTTCCCCTCAGCTAGTTCATATTCTAGCAACTATATTTTCACAACATCTTCATCCACTACTCATTAGGTCATTTAGGTAACAGAAACTATTTACTACTTCCTTTGAGGATTCTCCTAGGTATTTGATAAAATGCTGTGACTAGTTTCTGTGTGAGGCAAGTTTTATCTCTCATGTATTTAATTGCATAAAAACTTATGTACTCTTAGATATGCACAGGGATACATACTTTCCCTCTCTTTCTCTCTCTCCCTCATACACACAGACATGCACATCTATGTGAATAACTACACACATACATGACACATATAAAGTCACATATACACAACCCTACACAGTTACAACACATTCATTCATATACATATGCACAGAGGAGAGAAAAGGTATCAATTATACAATGGAAGTAGTGTTTTATTTCTCCTTAACTATTAGTTCAGAGCACAATTTGTGTATGAAAAGAAAGGAGACACAGGCGTCTGACCTTCAGACTGTAAATACATGTATAGATGTGTGTGTGTGTGTGTGTTTGCATATTGTTGTGGTGAGAGCCATTGACACCCCTGGGGGAATGGAAGAATGGACTATTCAAACTCTTATAAAGAGTAGTGCATTGGTTGAGACAAGGGTCAGTAGAAGTTGTCGAGAGGGCGTTGTGGAGTCTCACAAAGTACGTCATGGAAACACATTAATTTTACTTCTGCTTCATAAAATTATATATATGTCCAACGTCTGTCAAGGATATAAAACATATATAACAGTATATATGTGTGTGTGTGTATATGCATATATATATATATATATATATATATATATATATATATATATATATATATATATATATATATATATATATATATACATGTATATATACATGCATATATGCATAAATATGTGCATATGTTAGTATATATGTATGCATGTATATGTATAAATGTATATGTAAATATATTATAAATTTACATATGTATATTTATATGCTACACTCTCTGAGTGGTTGGCGTTAGGAAGGGCATCCAGCTGTAGAAACTCTGCCAAATCAGACTGGAGCCTGGTGTTGCCATCCGGTTTCACCAGTCCTCAGTCAAATCGTCCAACCCATGCTAGCATGGAAAGCGGACGTTAAACGATGATGATGATGATGATGATGATGATATATATATAAATATATATATATATATATATATATATATATATATATATATATATATATATATATATATAAATATGAATATATATATATATAAATATATATATATATATATATATATATATATGTGTGTGTGTGTGTGTGTGTGTGTGTGTGTGTGTAGGTAACGAAAAATTATTCAAGAAGCAACAGTGTAGGATCAATTTATTGAGCAATTACATTAAAGTATTAATTTGAAAGAGACAAGTTCCAAGGTCAATAACACTCCTTATCAAAGCCAACACCTCAAACACAGAGGGCATAAATAAGCCATTATAAGCATGCAAACACTTAACATACAAAAAACATATATATACACATATAATAGTGTAATTCTATGCCCAAATTAAAGTTGGATAATTGCATAAATACATAGATAAATTAAGAAGTCGAAGCTGATGAGATAACAATTCATAATAATCCAAAAAGGGAAGTTCTCAAATGAATCCAATAAATAGATAGAGTCTTATGGCCGTTTCCAGGAATGTGTGAAGAAGTGTGTAGGTAAGACCTCTTGAACTTCGGTAATCCACATTTCCCTCATCAGAGATGAAGGAAATGTGGATTAAAATATCTGGCAGTGTAGGCTATAGTCTAGTCATCCATATAGTCAACCAGACACTCCAATAATGTTGTGGTATTTTCACTTACCTCCTTCTTTTCATTGATAACAGCTTTTACGATCAAATTTCCACCACCATATTTCCGATCCATTTGCAGTATGTCAATAAACCAGTTCGCAGCCTCAGTTTCCACATTTTTGTGAAGTTTTACCACAATTTGTGGGTCAAAATTCGCTAATGGAATACTACTGCTGTTAATCTTTCTCTCCATTCTGTTGCTTTATGCTGAAATGATATTAATATACATATATATATGCATGTGTAGATATGTGTGAGAGAGAGAGAGAGAGAGAGAGAGAAAGAAAGAAAGAGAGTGGTGATAGAGTAGCGTAATATGAAAAGATCTTAGTATAGGAAGTTAGTAAGCATCAAGCATGTACATGGCTTGTATAGATGACAAAAAGCAGAGTATAAATGATCAACAAAGTTTATTAACCATCGTAGGTTATACGGTTCATTCCATATTGAAACAGATGGAAATTTCTTTAACTGCCTCCATACAACTTACAGTTTAGCAATGAAATATATACATGTAGGGAATATACATGTCATGGAAACCAATAAACTGGTCCTTAAGGAAGGGTCTTTAGCCTTTATCCTGATGATTATGGATTTAAAAAAATCTTTACCTACAACCCATCAACATAACATAACATTTTTATCATCCAACTATTTCTGAATTCACAAGAGGGAAGATGATTGGACATTCATAGAATATGGAAAATCATAGACTGACACAAATAAGAATAAAAACACCATACTTGATGGGTGGCAAGTCTCTCATATTAACACAGCCAAAAATCTCAGAAATTACATTGTACCATCTTAAAAAAAACAAAAAAAAACACATATTGGAAAATTAACACTACTTTCTATGCTTTCATGGATTTCATGGAAGATTTGTTGCGGTAGATTTTTCTATGGCTAGATGCTCTTCTTGTCACCCAACTCTCACTTGTTTCTAAACAAGGTAAATATTTCCTCATGACCAAACAATATTATGGCATTACTTTCACAGAAGATATTTTATGCACCTTCTGATACTATATAACACCACTTACATAATCTTCCCACCACATCAGAATTGAGATTCTAAAACCGAGGTGTCAAGTAAAAAGGCAGTGGTGTAAGTGCTGGTGCCATGTAAAAAACACTCAGTACACTCTGTAGTGTGGTTGGTGTTAGGAAGGGCATCTAGCTATAGAAACCAAGTTAAAACAGACTAAGGAACCTAGTGTGGACCCTGGCTTTACCAGTTCCTATCAGTTCCCATCCAACCTATGCCAGTATGAAAAATGGATGTTAAATGTTGATGATGATAATGATGACACTTACCTATCAATACTGTATAACACTACTTAGACAACATATATTTTACACACTCACCTTGCAAAACTATATAACATGTCTTACACAGCACATATTTTACACACCCACCTACTAATATATACACAATACATTTTCTACACAGTCACCTTCTTGTACTATAAATACTTCCACAACAAAGAGAAATGTTTCAACAAAGCAACAAGAAACAAACCAAGCAAATTCCAGGTAAAACACGAAACTCCTTTGCTATGGCATTAAAGAACTAGGGTTGCCAACCCTGGTAAAAATAGCAGTCAAGTTTCCCTCTAATGATATTCTGTAGTGTTTTACAAGGAAAGAATGCATTAAATAATGCAATCCGAGATGCCTTTACAGTTGTGGTTGAAAATATCTTTGATGTTAAGTTAACATTGGGAACAATAACAACTACACAAATAAGACCACCACCACCACCACAACTATAAAAAGACAATATTTCATACACTTCAGGAACACAGAAGTGTATTTGGTATATCTGTCAAAATAATAATAATCCTTTCTACTCTAGGCACAAGGCTTAAAATTTTGGGTGAGAGGGAAGTCAATTACATTGACCCCAGTACTCGACTGGTACTTATTTTATCCACCCTGAAAGGATGTAAGGCAAAGCAGAAGCAGACCTTAGCAGTCTTTGAACTCAGAATATAAAGAGTCAGAAGGGTAACTCTACAAGGGTAGAGTTAGCAATGAGTTCAACAAGGCATCCAGGCAAATGTTCATCAGAGCATGGTTCTCAGGCCTCCAACAGTTTATTGCTGCCATGCATTTTATCTGACATGCTGATGATTCTGCTAGCTTTCTGCATTAATAATAATAATAATAATAATAATAATAATAATAATAATAATAATAATAGTAATAATAATAATCCTTTCTGTTATAGGCACAAGGCATGAAATTTGTGGGTGGGGGAACTAGTAAATTTAATCGACCCCAGTGTTTCACTGGTATTTAATTTATTGACTCTGAAAGGATGAAAGGCAAAGTCGACCTTGGCGGAATTTGAACTCAGAACATAAAAATGGACGAAATGCTGCAAAGCAATTTCCCTGGCATGCTAACGATTCTGCCAACTCACCACTTTACTACTAATAATAATAATGGTTTTGAATTGTGGCACAAGGCCAGTAATTTTGGGTAGGGGTAAGTCAATTACACTGACCCCTGTGCTCAACTGGTACTTATTTTATTGACCCCCAAAAAGATGAACGTCAAAGTCCACCTTGGTGATATTTGAACTCGGAACACAATGATGGACGAAATGCTGTTAAGCATTTTGCCTGGCATGCTAATGATTCTGATTGCCACCTTAATTATAATAATAATGGTCTCAAATTTTGGCACAAGGCCAGCAGTTTTGAGGGTGAGGACTATTTTATCAACCTCAATAGGATGAAAGGCAAAGTTGACCTTGGTGGAATTTGGATAGATGAAATGCTACTGAACATTTTCCTTGGCGTGCTAACAATTTTGTCAGCTTACTGTCTTAATAATAATAATAATAATAATAATAACAATTATTCTTTTTACTAAAAGCACAAGGCCTGAAATTTGTGGGGAGGGAACTAGTCAACTACATCAACCCCAATGCGCAACTGGTACTTATTTCATTGACACCAAAAGGTGAAAGGCAAAGTCGACCTCGATAGAAATTGAACTCAGAACGTAAAGATGGATGAAATGCCACTAAACATTTTGCCCGCTGTACTAACGATTCTGCTAGCTCGACACCTTATGTAATAATAATAATGATTATTGCAAATTTTTGCTACAAGGGCAGCTTGGGGGAGGTGGGGATAAGTTGATTATATTGACCCCAGTGTTCAACTGGTATTTACTTTATCGACCCTGAAGAGATGAAAGGCAAAGTCGACCTTGTTGGAATTTGAACTCAGAACGTAGCAACAGACAAAACACCACTAAGCATTTCACCCGGCTTACTAACGATTTTGCTAGCTCACTGCCTATATAACAACAACAACAACAACAACAATAATGCTTTCTTTACCACTAAGGGTTTACAAAAACGTTGGGGAAAGAAATGGACAATACAATGTGGGGTTACATTAAGAAGCATATAAGAAGTAGAAAAACAGAATAATTCCTCAAAAGAGGGAAACTTCTTAGGGCTACTCATGAAAACCCCACAAAACCATGGTCAACCTGACCATGACAGCAAGTGCCCACTCCACATCATTTTCTTTCAAATTACAGGCATATACTCAGAGTAGGCTTATTCACTCACTCACCTTTTAACAAAATTGCTGGGAGGCAACACTTGCTTCTCTACTCTCACTTTCCTTTTTAAGTGAAACTTGAAAATTTTTGAGGAGGACTTGGCCAAAGAAAAAAGTATCTATCTTCAGCCTTTTCAATCTTCTCCCACATTATCTCTTTTGCTAAGGCTACCAGACAAATAAACACTGCCTGCCCTTCCTGGCCAAAAGGAAGTGGGTGGGACGATCTTCACAATAAATTCAGTTGATAGTTGAATCCATCCTACACGTGACAGCAAGCGTTTGACATAAATCCACAAGTCAGCAATGCCTGGCCACTGGACAAGAGCATGCAGAACAGTTTCACTATAATAATAATAGAAATCAACAGAATATAGAAACTAAAAACAATTCCTCTACTGGTAATAGTAGTAACATTAGGCATAGTTTAAAAAAGGGTCTTCAATATTTATTGATAAAATACTTGGAAAATCAAATATACACGATGTCCAAAAGATTGCACTAGCCTCAACATCCCATCTCGAGAAAATTCCTATTGCTTTAACACAGTTACTGGCCTTAGATTTCAGATAAAGACTTAACTAGTAACTAAAATGACCCCAAATCAAGCTAAGATATAATAATAATAATAATAATAATAATAATAATAAATAAATGCATCCTTTTAAAGCCTAGCCAGGCTCATGGGCCCGGTTTCCCAGTTTCTATGGCATATGTGTTCCCCAGCTGGACAGGACGCCAGTCCATCCCAGCGTTACTCATTTTTGTCAGCTGAGTGGACTGGAGCAACGTGAAATGAAGTGTTTTGCTCAAGAACACAACGCGTCACCCGGTCCAGGAATCGAAACCACAATCTTACGATCATGATGCTGACAGCCTAACCACTACGCCACGCACCTCCACTAATAATAATAATAATAATAATAAATAAATAAATGAATGAATGAATGAATATGTAAATAAATAAATATACTTGTATAAATCTACTGTCAATAGTAGTTTTATGGTGTTATGCAAGCTGCTGCTGCTGCTGCTGATGATGATGATGATGTCAACTCTATCTGAATAGGTGTGTTTGTTCTATTCAAACAAATCTATTCAAATGTCTCAAGAAGCAACATCTCTTCTTAAACAATTGTGTACAATAAATGTCAATCATTGGTTTTAATACCACCACCACCTACTCTATAAACATATATTTACAAATTAACTGTAGCGTTCAGTCTCTGGAAACATTTCACTTATTCCACAGATAATTTCTAAGAGATGTGATCCCTATATTATTACCCTTATATAAATCTCCTCGTTGTCGTTGTCGTCGTCATCGTCGTAGTCGCCACCGCCACCGCCTACAACACCACCACCGCCACCACCATCGTCATCATCGTCATCACCATCATGTGGTTGGGAAGCATACTTCTTACCATACAGCCATGCCTACGCCTAAGATATATATATATATAGTTGGAAAAAGTTTAGAGATCTATACAAATCAAAGAAATGACACAGAAGTAAGTCTAAGACATTTCAATTTAAGAAGGAATTTAATAAAAATCATCATCATCATCATCATCATCGTTTAACGTCCGCTTTCCATGCTAGCATGGGTTGGACGATTTGACTGAGGACTGGTGAAACCGGATGGCAACACCAGGCTCCAGTCTGATTTGGCAGAGTTTCTACAGCTGGATGCCCTTCCTAACGCCAACCACTCAGAGAGTGTAGTGGGTGCTTTTACGTGTCACCCGCACGAAAACGGCCACGCTCGAAATGGTGTCTTTTATGTGCCACCCGCACAAGCCAGTCCAGGGGCACTGGCAACGATCTCGCTCGAAAATCCTACAGGAGCCAGTCAGGCGGTACTGGCAACGGCCACGCTCAAAATGGTGCATCTCATGTGCCAACCGCACAAGAACCAGTCCAGGGGCACTGGCAACGATCTTACGTGGCTTGCCGGGTCTTCTCACGCACAGCCCATTTCCAAAGGTCTCGGTCCGTAGTCATCGCCTCGGTGAGGCCCAATGTACGAAGGTCTTGCCTCACCACCTCAGCCCAGGTCTTCCTGGGCCTACCTCTTCCACGGGTTCCCTCAACTGTTAGGGTGTGGCACTTTTTCACGCAGCTATCCTCCTCCATTCTCACCACATGTCCATACCAGCGCAATCGTCTCTCTTGCACGCCACAACTGATGCTTCTAATGTTCAGCTTTTCTCTCAAGATACTTACACTCTGACGGGTATTCACATTGACATTACACATCCAACGGAGCATACTGGCTTCATTCCTTGCGAGCTTACGTATGTCCTCAGCAGTTACAGCCCATGTTTCACTGCCATGTAGCATGGTTGTTCGTACGCATGCGTCATACAGTCTGCCTTTTACTCTGAGTGAGAGTCCCTTTGTCGCCAGCAGGGGTAAGAGCTCTCTAAACTTTGCCCAGGCTATTCTTATTCTAGCAGCTACACTTTCAGCGCACCCACCCCCACTACTAACTTGGTCGCCCAGATAGCGGAAGCTATCGACTACCTCTAGTCTTTCACCCTGGAATGAGATAGAAGTTGTTTCCTGTTTGTTTGCAGTCTTTATTGCACCTGAACATCTGCCACAAACAAAAACTAACTTGCTAGTTAACCTGCCTTTGATGTTGCTGCACCTCTTATGTGTCCATAGCTTGCACCGGGTACATCTTATAGAGTTACTACCTACTCCTTTTCTACATACTGAGCAGGGCCATCTACCTGAAGGGGTTTGTGTTTTATCTACCTTCCTACTTATTAGGATTTTGGTTTTAGCTAGGTTGACTCTAAGGCCCTTCAATTCTAGACCTTGCTTCCACACCTGAAACTTCTCCTCTAGTTCTGATAGTGACTCCGCAATTAGGGCAAGGTCATCAGCATAGAGGAGCTCCCAGGGGCAACCTGTCTTGAACTCCTCTGTGATTGCCTGGAGGACTATGGTAAATAATAGGGGGCTGAGGACGGAACCTTGGTGGACCCCTACCTCTATCCGGAATTCATTGCTGTACTCATTTCCAACCCTCACCTTACTGGCAGCATCTCTGTACATGGCTCGCAGAGCTCTCACTAACCATTCTTCTATCCCAAGTTTCCTCATTGACCACCAGATAAGGGATCGGGGGACCCTGTCAAAGGCTTTCTCCATGTCAACGAAAGCCAGGTACAGAGGTTTATCCTTAGCTAGGTATTTCTCTTGCAACTGTCTCACTAGAAATAAGGCATCTTTAAAAATTGTATATTTTCTTTATATACTTTTTAAAATCATTTTTATCAAATTCCTTCTTAAATTGACTTACTTCTGTGCTATTTCCATCTCCATCTTTTATATATATATATATATATATATATATATATATATATATATATATGTTGTTGTACTTGAGGATGGTCATATTGCCAGTTTAGCCAATAAAAACACACGCACTGTATATTTGGTGTTAATTTGCTTCAGCTTTATATTACATTAATCTTAATCTTGTTTCGGCCAGAGTTCTTTCGTCACACTTCTGTGACCTCATCAGTGGTCCTTTGTTTCCTTCTTTCTTATGTGTGTCTCACCTTGCTAACTATCAGCCATTTTGTATTTTGTATTCCTATTGTATGTGTCTACGCATGCGTGTCCTTCAATGTGTCTGTGTCTTTTGTAAGTGCATGTGTGTATGGGGAGTGTCTGTATCACCTATATTCTCTGTTAATATCATCATCATCATCATCATCGTTTAACGTCTGCTTTCCATGCTAGCATGGGTTGGACGATTTGACTGAGGACTGGTGAAACCGGATGGCAACACCAGGCTCCAGTCTGATTTGGCAGAGTTTCTACAGCTGGATGACCTTCCTAACGCCAATGCCCTTCCTAACGCCAATATATATATATATATATATATATATATATATATATATATATATATATATATATTATATTTATATATATATATATATATATATATTTATATATATATTTATATTTATATATATATATATATATATATATTTATATATATATATATATATATATATATATATATATATTTATATATATATATTTGCCAACTAAATGTGGCAGTTGCTTAGAGGATGATGTTACTGTTGTTTTTAGCCCCAGGAAGACAACTCCTCCAGCTGGCTAACAACACACTGCCTGTGTTCGATTGGAATTTGCGAGGGGAAGTCATCGCTCCCATCTCTAGCCTTACATGATACACACAGATCTGAGTTTCTGGGTAGTTACCTGTCTTCAGTGTATGATAATCACCAGTTAGTGATGAACATTTTTCATTAGGTATGCCATTCAGAAAGCATGTGGGCTGGTTTGCCCATGACTGATGTAGACTGCCATGGTGGCAAAAATGTCTTCATTCACTTTACTTCTGTTCTTTCATACTAGCATGGATCACATAAATGTTTTGTTGAGGCATTCTTTTACAACCGGATTCCCTTCGAGTCACTGATCCTTACCTGTTTTTCAAGTAAGATATCTCTTATTCTATGTTGCTTTAAGGGTACAAAATATGTAAATGATTTGCTTTCAACAAGGGTAGAGTTAGTAATGAGCCATGTGTTCATCAGAACATGGTTCTCAGACCACCAACAGTTTATTATAGTTGTCCATGCCATAACAAAGAAGTTTAAAATTGACCTAGTTCCCATAGCTGAATATGTTGAAGAGTTAGACTGCAAATTTCAAGCATAGAATCAATACCTAGAATCAAGAGGTCTTAAAGTAAACCTAACACAGGCAGAAGTTTTAATCAGCAGGAGAGAAAACAGAGTTCTGCTGCCATAAGAGATGTGGCTGTGCTTAATATGCATAAGAAGAGTAGATGGGAATATCATATAGCGTGCTTACTATAAATTACAGGTGCACAAAAAATGCAGTGGGATCACAGGCAGGCTGACAGAAAAGAAAGGATTCATAAGTAACAGATGTGCAAGAATAGTCAACTATAACAGCAGCCATAAATACATTCTTTCAAATGTACAGCTGACTCCTTAGAAGTAGTTAATAGCTTCTTTGACACAAGTGGTCCAATTAGCATTAGAGGAGAGTGTTTTGAAAGCATAGTTGTGGTTGTTGGCACTCCGTTGCTTACGACGTCGAGGGTTCCAGTTGATCCGATCAACGGAACAGCCAGCTCGTGAAATTAACGTGCAAGTGGCTGAGCACTCCACAGACACGTGTACCCTTAACGTAGTTCTCGGAGAGATTCTGCGTGAAACAGTGTGACAAGGCTGACCCTTTGAATTACAGGTACAACAGAAACAGGAAGAAAGAGTGAGAGAAAGTTGTGGTGGAAGAATACAGCCACAATCCCCTGTTGGAGCCTCGTGGAGCTTTAGGTGTTTTCGCTCAATAAATACTCACAACGCCCGGTCTGGGAATCGAAACCGCAATCTTATGACCGCGAGTCTGCTGCCCTAACCACTGGGCCATTGTGCCTCCACTTGAAAGCATAGTAGTCAGAGTAAAAAGTTTAAGGAGCCATTACTTCAGCAGGTAACAAATAGAGTTTTTCTTTGAGTGAAGGGTAGAGTGTATAACGTGATACAACATAGTAACAAAACATGGGAACTGAATGTGGAAGAGAATGTGAAGGTAAAAAATAAATGCGGTGGGCATGCTTTGTTGGATCTTTTCTTTTACTAATTTGAACTATTGGACTATGGCCATACTGGGGCATTGTATTGAAGGGTTATGTGAAACAAATCAATCTCAGTACTTATTTTTTAAGTCTGGTACTTATTTTATCTTCTTTTTTGCCAAATCCCTACAGAAATGTAAACAAACCAACAGTGGTTGTCAAGCAGTGTGATGGGGACAAACATAAACACAAAGACACACACACACACAAGCATATATGTGATGGGCTTCTACACAGTTTCTGTCTACCAAAGTCACATAGAAGGCATTGGTTGGCTCAGAGCTATAGTAGAAAACACTTGGCCAAGTCGTGGGATTGAACCAAAACCATATAGTTTCGAAGTAAGCATCTTAACCATACAACCATGTCTATGTTTAATGTTAGTGTGAACAATGGGTCACAAATGAATTGAAAGAAAAACTGGGTATAAGAGGAATCAGATGCAGTGTACATAAGATATGACAGAGTTAATATAGAAATGGGATGTAATGGCAGATGACAGTTTTGTAATGTGGGGCCAAGGGTCCAATTAGGAAGGAACCTGTGGAAGAGGAACTACAACGAAGACATGGGAAGAAGTGGTAAAAGATGATCTAAGGAATCTAAATCTCATGAAAGAGATGACAAAGGACCACAATGTGTAGAGAGAAACTGTCAAAGACACAACCAATCAGTGAAGGAGGAGAGTAAAGGAGGAGGTTGAGAGCAAAACTGGGAGGAGGAGCAGACACAGAAAAAGGAGAGGGAGGAAGATGGGAGAAAGTAGGTAGCTAAGAGAATGAGTAAGAGAGTAGGAGGAATTATTAAAGATTAACTTGATGAAAGCAAATTAGCTGAAGCTTATTTGATTATGCAGATAAATATCTGATCAAGAGGATTATCTCATTAAATTTGAAGAGAGAAACAGTATAAATTTCAATCAATTTTAATTGATAATTATTCAGTAATTAAAAAAAAAACCCATTACCAATTGTGAGGAGTTATGGGTAGCTGAAGTACTAGAGTACTGGAATATTAACAAAAAGATCTGATGTTCATATCATATTCCTAGTACTGTAATATATCTATGGCCAAGGCCTTCAAATGTTAACATCATCCACCTAGCTGTAAGTAGATATCACAGAGTGATACCTAAGCTGTTATTCTAATTATAAATGGGTGCCATATTGTACTATGGTTTGCTGTGTTGTATCCATAACCCAACCAGTGCAGTCTAGTCTATCTAACTGTAGGTAGGTTCCACAAAGTGACGTGTATTGTGCTCTTGATCAAGAGACATAGCATCAACAGTCCAGTCTGCCTAGCTGTATATAGGTACCACAATGTGATGCACTACGCTGTACTGTTTCCTTAACTGAGATTTCATACTGTCAACATTCCAGTCTTCTTAGCACCGTGTGATACAGAACACTTTGAAGTGTCCTTGACAAAGACATTAAACTGTCAATAGCCCAGTGTAGCTGTTTGTAGGTACCACATTGTGATAGAATAAAATTAGAGTTAGGGTGCATTCCAGAAGTTTTGAAGCTTTTTCCAGGGACACATTTTTTTATTCCAAAAGAATACAAAAAACTCTAATCTCTGACTTCAATGTACTTGTAGCACTCCAGCCACTTTGTGAAGGCCCTAATGAAAGTCCTCTAAAATGAAGTTATCCTTCATCATCTCAATGTCTTCAACATGACTGCCTCCGAGGTTCTCCTTCAGCTTGAGAAATGACCAAAAGTCACAGGAAGCAAGGTCTGGACTATAGGGATAGTGAGGGACAGATTTGACCCCTGTCTCTGTCAAGTGGTTGGTACCAGGATGGAATTGTGAACTGGTACATTTTCCTGATGCAGGTGCCACTGACCCAAGTAGAAGAACTCTGGCGTTTTATATTGAAATATCTTCCTGAACTCCCTAAAACCACCACAGAGTACTCTTTATTGACCATCTGGCCAGAGGGAATCCAGAAGATGTAGATGGCGCCCTTGCTGTAGAGAAAGTGGATCATCATGAGCTTCTTGGTGGGCTTGCTTTGCCTAGTCTTCTTAGGTCTGGTGGGGCCAGTATACTTCCACTGGATACTCTGTCTCTTGGTATAAGGATCATAACAGAAGATGAAGCTTTCATCACTTTGGAGTTGGTGTGGTAACTTTATACTGAATTATTGATGAAGATATGAACATCAGAGCTGGACAAAAGGAAAGATACATTAGTGACAGCAGGGAAATGGTTGAGTTCATTATCTCCAATCCAAGAGTATTTGAGTTTAATACTAAACTTTATTGCATAGTAAGCCTCCAAATTGTCATCATGTCCCAACTGCATTTTGCAAACTAGTCAGCTGTGACAAGCAGTATTTAGTAGAGAATGTTGAATGTGCTTTTACAGCTGTCTGGGATAACAAAAGTTCGCAGGTCAGCTTATTTGATATGCAGTAATGATATACTTAAATTATAACAATTTAGGACAGTTATAGCACTTATAGAAAAGTCTCAAAACTTCTGGAATGCATGTCATATACTATAGTATACAGAGTCTTTGACCAAGACATTAAACTGTCAACTATTCAGTCCTATTTGTATGTAGGTTGAGCTACATACAACTAGGTAAACTGTATTACCTACAAAAGCCTCATATCAATCACAATCATGCAGACCTATGATCGAAGAGATTCTAACCATGAAGGTGCTATGTGTTTATGGTTATGTTGAAACTATATTGTTTAATTTATCATGTCCTTATATAATATTTATTTCTTTATTGCCCACAAGGGGCTAAACATAGAGGGGACAAACAAGGACAGACAAAGGGTTTGAGTCGATTACATCGACTCCAGTACATAACTGGTACTTATTTAATCGACCCCAAAAGGATGAAAAGCAAAGTCGACCTTGGCGGAATTTGAACTCAGAATGTAACAGCAGACGAAATATCAATAAGCATTTTGCCTGGTGTGCTAACGTTTCTGCCAGCTCACTGCATTACTGCCTTATATAATATTGGGTTACCATCTTTAACAAGTCACACAACCATTCAGATGATCTCTCATTGGGTGTAAGCTGTTACCATGAAGTGGTATATCAAGCCATGTAACCCTCTGGTTAGGGCGTTGTACTCACAATTTTTAGATTGTGGCTTCAGTTATCTGACAGGGTCGATGCCAGTGCCACCTTAATGGCTCCCCGTGCTGGTGACACGTAAAAAGCACCATCTGAACATGGTTGATACTAGTTGCCCCCACCCTGACTGGCTCTTGTGCTGGTGGCACATAAAAAGCATCATCCAAGCATGTTTGATGCCAGTGCCACCTGACTGGCTCCCATACAGTTGGCACGTAAAAAGCACTCACTACACTCTTGGAGCAGTTGGCATTAGGAAGGGCATCCAGATGTAGAAACCTTGTCAGATCAGACTGGAGCCTGGTGCAGCCTACTGGCTTGCCAGTCTCCAGTCAAACCGTCCAACCCATGCCAGCATGGAAAACGGATGTTAAATGATGATAATGATGATGATGATGACGACAGTGCTTTGTGATCTAGAGTAAAATACTTCATTTTGTATTACCCCCGTCTACTCAGCTGTAAATGAGAAATCTTGCTATGGAATGGCATTCTGTTCAGGGGCAATATTGGGATATTGGACTTGTATATTCTATAGAAATCAGATAACTAGACTCATGAGTCCTTGGTCCAAAACAGACCTAAAACAAGAACTAAAAGTGGTATACTTCTCTATTCAAGCTGTAGAATTGTAAAACTGGATATATATATATATATATATATATATCCAGTTTTAAGTTCGTTTACGGGAAACATCTTGAATATGCATATAAAAGCTCCTATTTTATTATGCTAGCTTCCACTCCTCCCCACCAAATATATACAGAACTGCCTACATACCCCAATCAACCATCTCATTGGTCAAAATTGATAAACAATCCTCAGTTGTACATCTGTTAATGCCATCATGTCACCCAAAGAAATGAACACATGAATATGGTCCACCTGATGTTCATGGATACTATGGACTATACTGTAATCATCCTAGGAATACAAACTGTGATCTTGAAAAAACATGTGGTTTGTGAAAACACATGTAGCGATGCATTAAAATATCTACAAATTCCATCTATGGATTATTATTACTGCTATGTATGTGTGTGTGTGTGTGCATGCGTGCGTGTGTGCATGCATACGTGTGTATGTGTGTGTGTGTGTGTGTGTGTGTGTGTGTGTGTATTCTGTTGCTTCAAATTTGCTATATACTGGGGAAAAAAATTACCCCCAATATCCTATCCAGGAGGAAGTTTATCTCTAATACTTCATATTTTGAAAATCAGAAATAATACCATGACACAATTGATCTTCAAAATATCGTGTCTAGATTAACTTGAATTTGATAGTGATATACTAGATGAAACGCTGGCGTGAAGTCAAGCATTCAAAGTGGTGAAAGGTTGTTGAGGATTAACTAAGATTATATTTATTAAAGCTTGACTTTCGCAAAACCTACTGCCTTGTGAAGAAGAGGTATGTCCAATTGTATGAGATATTGGGTTGTTATAAGATCATATCTTTTGTTAATCTCTTATTTTAGTCAGTGATGTAACTTACTGATAAATAATAACAACTGATAAATGATAACAACAACAGAACAAAAGATACAGTATCAAGAACAAACATAGCCACAGATAACTGTTTCTAGTAAGGGCTTCCTGAAAGGGAAGAAAGTCTAACCTTTCGATTAGACACATTATGTGACTTGAACTTGCCAATGAAAAAATACAAGTTGTTTTTACACTAAATGTTTCTATTTTTACTTTTGTTAAACAATATTTTAATCATTTAGAAATATTATTAAGCAAATATGATTTCAAAAATGTAAGTTGTCTGTACAGTAAGTATTTATATTTTAGCTTTCTTTAGAAAGACAATATTTTCATTTTTCAAAAATTATTTTCAAGTAAATACCATTACAAAAATTTTTTTGGCATATATAAAAAATATTTTAAAGTGAAAATGACTTTAAAATACAGTAAATATCTCGTAAAAGACCTGTTTGGAACCTTGGTTACATAGACTTTTTTTTGAGTGCATTCAACGTATCTCACCTCCAAAGATTTGGTTGCTATTTCTAGCACGCCCTGCTACCACATAACAGCTATTTGCAATAGAGGACCCAAAATAGCTGTTACATGGTAGCAGGGCGTGCAAGAAATAGCAGGCAAATCTTTCCTTTTCTGAAGAAAGGAGCTGTTAACGCATGATTTTGATGTCACATTTGTTGAAACATGTGAAATAACCTGGAAAAGAAAAAAAAACCCCACGAAACAAAACTCTGTTGGTGGGAAACTCAGAGTTTCCCAGGAAACTCCGAGGTCGCCACCACCCCTAACCCCTTTCTTTTCCAGAAGAAAGTGGCTTGCTGTGAGTTTGAAGGTGAGATATGTTGAATGCACTTGAAAAAACCAGTTGAAAAAATTATTTCACACTGAAGTATGAAAGGGTCCTTTATGAAATATTTACACAAGATCGGGACATGCATGCGAATAGAAGGATCGATGAGACTGATAAGTTAAGGGCTGAGCACATGGCGGAACAGAGGAAAAGAAACAGAAACAGGAGAGATCAGGGATCAGACGCTCGGAGAGCTGAGTGTCTGGCAAAACAGAGGGAAAGAGACAAAAGCAGGAGATGTCATGAATCAGATGCTCATGTGAATACAAATAGAATAAAACAAGTTTCATGTAAATTGGACCACGGGTTACTGAGATACATGGTTTTTTGGGGTACCTTTATAAATTGCCAAACTGGCATATAAAGGGGAAAATGTTTTGAAAGTAAGGTACCATTGAAATGTGAATACACACAGAATAACAGAAGTTTTGCGTAAACTGGACCATGGATTCCTGAGATACACAGTTTTTGGGGGTACCTTGAACTATTGGTGACCCAACGGGTCACAGGTAGTCTAGTATTAAATAATGTTATACTACATATTCATAGAAGACAAGATTTTCATTGGTGATCAGAAGACCGGGGTTGGCCTGGAGCTAAACAACATTTCAAACTATTTCTAATAAAAACAGAGAATCTTGTTCTGTCATGCTTCATTCCTCGTGAGTATATATGAACAGTTGTTTGACAGGCTTCACAACTGGATTCATAAAATTGAAGTTTTTTTTTTTTTAAACTGAAAACAAAGAGAATTCGAAATATTTAGTAGGAGTGAAAGTTTAGTGAAACTATTTTATTTAGAAATAAAACAAATAAATATAAAATATCTAACTAGCTTGATTCAAGATCTATGAATGTGATTTATTCAAAGAGGCCATGAGAACCATCTGCATCTGATTCTACTTCTTTGTGCACATTAATTAATTAATTAACTATTGACTTATCCAACTACTTACCTACCTACCTACCTACCTACTTATTTATATACCAGGTATGGTCAAAACTTTTTTCAGATTTTTCCCTGATTTTTGGATACTTGGATGAGGGGGTACTCAAAAGCATGTCCAATGTCTCTGTAGTGAACTTCCCAAGTTTGACATGAAATTTCATGTTGGCTCTTTGCTCCTATTCATGACAAAATTGCAGACCACAGCATACAGGTGATCACAAAAACACAAATTTCACTTGGCACACTGCCTCATGAGGGTTACTGCTAGCTCTCACTGCTCACACAACCATGTGCTGCCATCTGTTGGTGTGCTACAGAACTAGTCCAGGAACGTTTTGATACCCCTTGTAATGCTACTTGACAGGGTATGTAGCTCATTAATAAGAGCCAATACTTTTCTCCACTAATAGGTTACAGCTCTGGTATTACAGACATGTGATTAGAATATTGTAGAAAAGAACTGCAAGATGAATTCTTCAAGCTGACCCAACCAGCAGAAGTAAGGGTAGACCAAGAATGAGATGGTTGGATAATATCCAACAGTCACTGTGGGTCACGTTTGGGAATCCAGCTAGAAAGTGTTATGATAATTGCTTCTCATAGGATCCTACGAAGGAGGTACCTGAGTACTCTACCCTTATGATCCTACAAAGAATAGCAGGTGAAGAAGACAGATGAATAAATGGTAATATTTTATTGTTACATGGCCATATGATACCCCAACTTCTATGCTGATGCTAAACATAATAAGATACCAACTCCTTAATTCACATTGCAGGAGAAGACACCAGAGCAATAAAGTCCAATACTGACATTGGGGTGTACATTTTTCCTTATTACTATCTTCACTTTGAACAAGAGGGATCTAGTGGCAAAGATGATTCAAAACAACTGGCACAGCCTTCCAACTGGAGGAAATTACCAAAAATCTGGATGATTGGAAACTATTTTGAAACCAACTGCCACAGTTTATTTTTGTCAAGATGCAACCCCTTGGTGAAGTCACATGGCCTAGTGGTTAGGGTGTTGTACTCATGATCACAAGATCATAGTTTCTATTCCTTGACTGAGCAGTGCATTGTGTTCCTGAGCAAAAAACTTCATTTCATGTTGCTCCAGTCCACTCAGCTGTAAACGAGTATCCCTGCAATGAACTGGAGCCCCAAGCAAAGGCAATGTTATGATCTTGGTCACTTACAATCCATGGAGGCCAGGTAATCATCCCAATGAGTTTTAGGACTTGAGACAGTACTTACATACACACTCTCAATTCTCATCTTTCTGCTGTCACTCATGAGGCAACAGGGGAATACAAATAGGTCACTCCTGTCATGGCTGTCCACACCCATGTCTTAGATAGATGTTCCAACAAGAACTATGAATTGAATTCATCACTTTTAAAGCATACTTGTTCATTATCGTAAGTATAGCAATGTTCCTGTACTCTATTGCTAGATAATCCCTAATCTTATACTGGATCCATCCATCTATTCATTTATCCTTATGACAGGTCTTATTATTCTCCTGCTGGGCTTCTAGTAACTTTCCTCACTTGGCTAGCTGGGTAGAATACCTGTCTTATCATTAATAACCTGACTACCTACTGTTTGTATTGGCATGTATTCCAGTCCAACAGGTTATACTAGCTTATATACCACAACTACATCCATTGGAAAAATATGTATCTTTGTAATGTCTTCAACAATCAGTGATGTGTATCTAGCCATTGACACTATTCATTCCACACTCACTCATGTTATATCAATTTGTACCAGACTATTGTTGAAAATTTCCACATGCCTCCAGTCATATAGTTAAAAAGCAATAAATCATCAGTTGTCAGAGGTCACAGAGCAAAAACAGTATGTCTTAACCCATTAAGAAAGAAGACATGCACAGCAGTGTGTGTGCGTGAACAATTATGACACATATTAATGCATACAAATATATATATTTACATATACATTTATACATAAACACAGAGTGATTCAAAAGTACCTTTAGCATAAATGAGTGAATGTATATCATCATCGTTATTGTAACATGTACTCTTCCATGCTTGTATAAGTTGAATGAAATTCATCAAGGCAGATTATCGATAGTTGGATGCTCTTTCTGATGCCAACCCTCATCTGTCTCCAAGACAATTTTTTCCCCTAGTTCAGACATGTTTCCATGGGTATTTGCAGACAAATGATACAGTTTGTATAATGATGACATCTGTAGACTATTAGTGCATGATGTCAAGATATACCCACACACTCATGCACACACATACATTCATACATACATGTATCATCATCACTAAATGTTTGTCTTCCATGTTGGTATGGATTGGACAGTTTAACAGGATCTGATGAGCCAGAAGACTGCATCAAACTCCAATGTAATCTGTTCTTCCTTATGCATTAACAGTTGAATCCAAAAGTGGTGCTGTTAGACAAGAAACTCTCAACAAATATTCAAACAGAAAAATCCAAAGAATATGATAGTTCTGCATTGGCAAAAAGTAATTGTTGTAGTTCATCTGATGCAAAATGAAAAATAAGAAAATGAAAGGAGGGAGGAGTGAAGTAGAAGAATGTACTGTTTGATTAATGTTAATAGCAAGATCCAGGTCAGTTGAATTGGTGCACACATAAATGTGGAGAGTAGCTGCTGATGAGGGAACAACATAATGCTGGCAATTATGATAAATCAATGAAAAAAGAGGTCACATCTCCATTCTCATCTCCTCATCCAGCCAATTAAAGACAGATGGCAAATAGCAGACAGCAAATTTGTTGCCATGAATATGGGCCTGGAACTCCAAATTGCGCAGGTAAATCAAAATCAAGATGTTCATTGCAATGGTCAAGTCAGTGCTATTATATAGCAGTGAAACATGGACACTGACAAAAATATTATCAATTGCGCCTAAATGGATACTACACAAGGATGTTACAAATGGCTCTAAATGTGAAATTGCAGCAGCATATGGACAAATGAATGCCTTTATGGAGACCTGCTGAAAATTAGCGAAAAGATCAAGCAAAGCCAGCTGTGACTATCTGGTCATTGTGTGCACCACCCTGAACTGGAAACATCCAAATTAGTCTTGTGGAACCCACTTAATGGTGATATAAGAAGAGGAAAACATTGTCACACATATATTGACAACTTGATTGCAGACATTGGCCTGGAGTGTATCCAGGACCCTGAAGCAGTGATGATGGACTGAGAAGTGTGGTGAGTCGACTTTGTTGCTGTGGCCCAGGTTGGAACCACAATATAATAATAATGTGGGCTAACCACAAATTGCTATATCAGTTAACTTGTCTCAAGTCATAGCAGTATATCTCTCCTGGTATATAATTATTGCTGTTAGTCTTTGTAAAAGACCAACTCAGAAAACACTATGTGCAGCAATAAATCTTCTGTTAATTGTTCATGAGTGTTGTTAGTTATGTTTTCATGCAACCCAAGAAATACATTTTCAATCACCAGAAACAACAACAGCAGCTACCATGACTACCAATACAATATAACAACCTCACTCATGACATTTGCGACTCTTACAGTAAGAACAATGAATGATGATGAAGGTCATATTAAGTCAAGTGCTTAAATGGCTACTCTGTTAACAATTGAGACATTGTCTTTACCAGAGATTTGAAGTGATATACAAAATGAAATGCCCACCTCACCTGAGTGTGTGGATTGAGGAGCACATTGGATGTAACATGCCAATGATCTTATTGGTCATTCATGTTTAAGTTAAAAACTTGGTATCAGGATTAGCAGAAAGTGATCAGTGAAACTTCTGGTGATTAAAAGTGGTCAGTGAAACATTTTCTGGAGATTAAAAGCTAGTTTGAAAGGTTTAGAAATGCTTTAATTTACACAATATGGAGTTTACTAGAGCTGATACAGAGGCTACTACTAATTATCCTGATGATTGCTCGAACAAGTGTACAATGTTAATGCAACTGAGCATTTCTTGGCACACATACTGACAAGGACTTTTATTTCTAATGAGGTGAAATCAGTATTATGCTTTAAAGTTTCTATAAAGAAATCCTCTGAAGCTTCTTGAGGGCATAAATGCTGCTGGAGATATGGAATTAAAGCCCCCTACATGTGAGTCACTTCCAAAATTCAAAGACTTTCAAGGTCTACACTCAATTTAATGTCTCTGTGATTTGACATTCAAATATGAACACTTGGATGATTATCGTCCATTTCTAAGACTGGCTTATAAACTATTTTTGCCATGTTGTAGAATGGTACAACGCCAGACAAAATGTTTCCAATCATGTATACTCCCTTTTAGTCAATGTGGAAAGTCACCCAGTGAATTAAAGTAATTTTTCTAATAACATGAGAATGATTCAAAACCGTATTGCGAGGTAGCTGAGCAGACATCACGATCAAACTACAGTAGTTTCATGTGATCAGCTTTTTAAGCAACCAATCAGTGTTAAGCCATTGCATGATTTGATATTCCAGAACTTTCTCATTGTGTCCTATGTAAAAGCAGTTTCTGATGGTAATCACAAAATGTTGAGACAGCTGCTTGATGTCTCCATTCTCATTTTCACATCCAACTGATTAAGACAGATGGCAAATAATACCAGACAGGAAATTTCATTGCCATGAATATAGTGCAATTATTTTTCAGCTGTGATCAGCTAGCCACAGATTGCTATATCAGTTAATTTGTTGTAAATTCCAGAAGTATGTTACTCTTGGTATGTAATCATTGCTGTTAGTATTTGTAAAAGATTAACACAAAAAACATTAATCTTCTAATTTCTAATAACATGAGAATGGAATATTTTCTCAAGAACACAGCTTCTATGCTCTAATGAATGGACCAAACTGTTATAACTAACTACAAAACATATTATCCAAGAACTTTGAAATAACTTATATAAGCAATTGATGGTGAGAGCAAGGGAAAGCATTTAGTTTAGAGACTCTCAGTAAAAGTTTAACATTATGGATGCTGGGAAGAAGACAATGAAGTTGTAGAATGAAGTGAAACCATAGATTATGAATGGTATTTGGTAAGACATATAACTAAACTGTATTCATGACTTCATAGATGTTTTCATCATGTTCAGCAAAAGACTGACACTGGTAAATGTTGTAGGCTTTGAAAAAGTCATTGAAGATTATGTGGTTGACTTATTTTTTTAAAGCCTAGTACTTATTCTATCGGTGTCTTTTGCCGAACCACTAAGTTACAGGGACGTAAATACACCAACACCATTTGTCAAGTAGTGATGGAGGGATAAAAATAGACACAAAGAAACACTCACATAAATATATTATATATACATGACAGGCTTCTTTCAGTTTCCATCTACCAAATCCACTCACAAGGCTTTGGTAGGCCCAAGGTTATAGTAAGGAAACACTTGCCCAAGGTGCCATGCAGTGAGACTGAACCTGGAACAATGTGGTTAGGAAGCAAGCTTCTTACCACACAGCCACATAAACAAACATTTTTTTTTAGAGTAATTACTTCTAAACTCAAATACACTCCTACACAGATGAGACATCCTTCACCCTTCAATAACTTTATCTACATCGGTGTAATCCACGTGAAAGCTAGGCATTCTAGACTACAGTTAATGGTAAGTCAGCGTGATCTTTTCTTGCCTTTCAAAGATCACACCTACTCATTTAAGTATCACACAGAGTCATTCAAATGTCACACCTGTTATTCAAATGACTACTTACATACCGGGGATCAACTCAATCAAGACTCTCAACAATACATACATATGTGCATACATGCATACATACATACATGCATACATACATACATGCATACATACATACATATATGAAACTGTAAAAATCTGTTAAACTTTCCAGAAGTTTATCATTTAAGCACATATGAGCATGTCTAGAGATGCAACCACATCATGAGAATACATGCATGAAATAAAACATACAAATCTGCACATATACAATACAAAAGTACCCGGTGGATGTTGTTGAAATCCCAGTGAAGGAGTCTTGGATCTAAGTTAGAAACCACCTTACTCAGTAACACTTCTACTTCCACCCTGTTCACCATCACCTTTCATCACCTTTGTCTTCCCGAGGTTTACCTTCAAACCCTTGCTTTCAAATGCTTCCTTCCATTTCCAAAACTTCTCCCTCTATCCCTCCATCGTTTCACTCATCAGAACAAGATCATCCATGTACAGTATCTCCATTATCAATCCCTCTCTTGCACTCTCCATCACCACATCAACCACTACTGCAAACAGCAATGGTGATAACACAGATCCCTGATGCACACCAACTTTCACTGCAAACTCCTCTGACAGCTCTGATCCAACTCTAACTCTTGTCCTTACCCCCTCATACCCCTGGTATTGTCTTCACATCTCTCAGATACTTTCTGTTTTTCCTGCCAACCAAACACAAAGTCAATCTCTGTTTCATTCCCTCCTGCACTGAAAGTCACCTTCTTTTTCTCTGTTTTCCTAAACCATGTGTTTGCCACACAAAACTCTTTCTCATCACAAAACTTCAACTGTAAAAATCTATAAAACTTTCCAGAAGTTTATCATTTAAATATACATGAACATGATTAGATACGCAACGATATGCATGAGAATACATACATAAAACTAAACATACAAATCTGCATATCTACACACACACACACACACACACACACACACACGCATGTGCATGCATGCATACATACTAACAAAAATACCCTGTTGTTGATGTTGAAATTCCATTGAAGGAACTTTGGATCTAGGTTAGAAACCGGCTCTTTCTCTATTGGCAAGAAATCTTGAAATAAAACTGAACAATGACATACATACATACATATATACATACATACACCACCTCATATTTATGTTAAATCAAATAAAAACCCAAATGCACACTGCCATGCAAATTCATAAAGACAGAGTTATTTACACACAGACACACCTCACATACAACTACAAAATAAAGCAATAAAAAAGCCATATACAACAAATACAAATATAAAGACACATATATATATATGCATTGACATGTAACACTAACACAAATATAAAGATACACACATACATTGGTATACAGACACCTGTAGGCAGTCCTATACGCAGAGAGAAACACTAACTAGTGTCAGCATGAAAGTTAGTAAATTTACTATTATCTATAGTATTACAGATTGTTAGTACACATACTAACATATATATGTACACATAGCAACGTTAATATAAATACTCATTCAATATTATAATCATACACAAACTAACAAGAGATTTATATACATGTGCACACAAAAATACATACTGATATATGCATATGCCTAGACTAACAAGCAGACAAATGCTGTGTCACCCTTTTCCTTTCATTCAAAATTATGGTCAATGTTGTAGAAAGTGATGTCTTTATTGCTGTATGTTATGTATGGTTACATAGCAAATAGCAAGAGCTATACTAAACAGCATCTATAAAAAACAACAATCATAAAATATAGTTACAGATATAAAGAAAGATAGGCCAACAACTAGCTTGATTTGCCTTCTGTTGGGTAGGTAGGTAGGTACGTACGTACATATGAATATATATATATATATATATATATATATATATATATATATATATATATATATATAGAGAGAGAGAGAGAGAGAGAGAGAGAGAGAGAGAGAGAGAGAGAGAGAGAGATTGATAAAGAGTGAGATAAAGAGAGACAGATAAATAAACAGGTGGAGATAGATAGATAAACAGATAAATAGATAGCTAAACAGACAGACAAATAGATAGATAAAGAGTGAGATATAGAGAGATAGATAAATAGATAGCTAAACAGACAGACAAACAGATAGATAAAGAGTGAGATATAGAGAGATAGATAAATAGCTGGAGATAAATAGGTAGACAGATAGATAGATAGATAAATAGATAGATATATAGATAGATAGAGAGAGAGAGAGAGAGAGCGAGAGAGAGCGAGAGAGAGAGGGAGAGAGAGAAAGAGAGTGAGTAAATGTGCATGGTAGTATGTATGTATAAGATAATGGGAGAGAGTGAAACTAAACTAAACTGGCAACCCCACCAAGCTAAACTGGCAACCCCACAAGTTATATTCCAATACTTACATAAATAAATCATTTAGGGAAGGGATACAAGCTAATAAGGCAGCAGCCCTGCTTTTCGTTTTTTTTTTAATTTATTTTTTTTTGCAAAAAGTTAACAGACAGAGACAAACTAGAATTGATTAAAATTGATACTTATTGATTTCTAACACTGGCACAAGGGAGTCAATTTTAGGAATGGTACAGTAGATAAATTTGGCTCAGTGCTTTTCGACAATGGGACTTAACTTTAGAGTCATAAGAAAATTGTAACTATACACTGCACGGCAGTTTGTCCATTGCTCTAATGAATCTGTCATTGTAATTATTAAATTAGGTTAATGAGTCAAAGGTAACAAAACATTTAAAGAATAGAGAAAAAGGTGTCAACATATTAAATTCATGAAGCATTAAATATCTAAACTAAAAATAGATATGGGGGTGAGAATAAGAATAATATTAGTTGACTAATATTATCTTTTCATGAACATATACTGAACAAGGATCGTGAAGGATCTACCAATGGGGATATGCTAATCTTGTCTCCTTCAACAACAAAACATAAATGCAACTCATATCAAGAAAAAACATCAGAGCACTATACTCCGTCTTGATCATAAACATTCAAGTAGACCCCTAACAATTGCCTTAATTGTTAGGTCTCACTATGACCAAGGATCTCTCCTAGCAGAAGTTCATCCTTAGCAAGTATTGCGTCTCAACAACTGGCCTTTCTTTGAGGGTTAGAAGATATGACAGTCCAAAACAATTACTGATATTCTTCAAAGCTCAGATAAGGTCCACAATACAGCATTGTTCTCACCCCTTGGAATGGTGCTGGTATTGCTGCACCCAGACATTGTAGACTGCATCTAGAGAAGGGCCACCCAGCTGATTGGCATGAAATCACTCACATACATGCTTTAGACTCTATCTCATACATTCACTGCTTCCACTTGTGATCTTTTCCCCTGGTTGAGCTCATGTTACCTCTACTCAGGAATTTTTATTCCACTCACCTCTCCTCCTCCTCCTCCTCCTCCTCCTCCTCTCATCACCCTTTCTGAGTCCAGCCTTCACACTAATCACTAATCCCAGGATACTGACACTCTAGAGTCCCTTCTCTGCTTATGTCTTTATCTCAGGCATTAACTTATGAAGGTTCAAGAGGAGCATTAATGACATCAATCATTTCACCAGTCTTGGAGGGTCTTCAAAAAGCCATGGGCACTAATCCTTCCTCCCAATGCAGCAAGTGAAAATGATCCAAAATACTGTGGATATATTTCTCCCTTCTTTTCTGACATCTTTAATGAAGTGCAGTTTCTATGTGGTTGCTAAAAAAGTTGTGAATGAATTACTTTGTAAATATACAAAAGTGCACATCAGCTCTTTTGATATCAAGCTGCCTCAGACAGCTTTTGAGTTGCATGATTCATACATTTTCATTTTTATGTGATCGAGATTTTAAAAGTTTCCCTTAAAATTTCATGTTAATTTATGTTCCAACAGTAGCTTAATAATTCTATCTAATTTTGGCACAAGGCCAGCAATTTTGAGGAGAGGGGTTAGTTGGTTATATTAATGCCAGTACTTAACTGGTACTTATTTTATCAACCCCCAAAAGGATGAAAGGCAAAAACTGACCTGGGTGGAATTTGAAATCAGAATGTATAGAGGAAGAAGAAATGCCACTAAACATTTTGTTTGGCTGCATTAATGATTCTGTCAGCTTACCACCCTCACCAGCTTAATAATTACGAAGTTAATATTAATAAATTTTTCATTATTTTAAAAATCAATCAACACAGAAGTAGTGTATTTCAATGGAAATATTGTAACAAAGGGTTAATGCAGAAAATAGAATTGTTTATAAATTACATAATTCAGAGACTTCACCTACAATAAAAAACACTAGGTCAGTTGGCTGTTAGGCAATTATTTCCAGTTTAGGCTTTTGATGCTCCAAAATTAAACATACCAACAAGCCTATTGTTTATTATGAGAGAGAGAGAGGTAGCTATGAATTATTCAATTTATAAACAATTCATGTATAGACTTGATAAATATTGGAAATACATTAAATACGAAATGTCCTCTTAATGTGTAGAAAGGGTTCACACAACACAACAGTTGACATTGGTATAAAATCCTGCTGAGAACCAGTAAAATATGAATCTATAATCCAGCGTAGCAGATTCCAGAGTTGGTAAAACTAATAAAAGATACAATGTGCGTAGATACAATGTGCTGAACTAATATGTACAACATTGTTATCAAGAATAGCAATAGGTTGCTAACAGAAGATTTATCAGATTAAATCAGATCTTAAATAATAGTGCTACCATCATCATTTCATTCCTCCTCCTCCTCCTTCTATTTTCTATGTCTGCTTTTCTATGTAGGTATAGGTTGAACAGGTCATAATTCTCCAAGTTAGTTTTAGTTCAAAGGTACTGTCTTTCTCTACATGTCTGAAATAGCCATTTTGCTAATGCATTATTTTTTCCATCACAGTCTCTACAGCTGGAAGCCATTCCTAATGCCAACTACTTTACACTTTAAATACACTGTGTGCATTTTATTGGGTCATCAGCACTAGAGGAGGTGTCTTGACTCCAGTAAGACTAAGGAGCCCCCTCTATGTTATCCCAATTCATTTGTTCACCAAAAAGGTCACTTTGTCAAAGGGCTTCCGTGTGATGTCTCCATTTGTTCAGTTTCTTTAATTAGCACTAAACTGGAAGTGTAAAAGGGACATTTTCTATCATGTCACTGTTAGTAAATTTTAAAGCTCTATCTTTTGAGCAGTGCACATGTGGCTAGGGACAAACAGGACTGTGTGGTTGAGAAGTTTGCTTCTCAGCCACATAGTCCCAGGTTCAGTTCCACTGTATGTCACTTAACATTTTGTCTTACCCAAGGGAGTGAATTTTACTGTAACCTTGGATCAACCAAAGTCTTATGAGTGGATTTGATAGATGGACACTGAAAGTATCCTGTTGTGTGTGTGTGTGTGTGTGTGTGTGTGTGTGTGTGTGTGTGTGCATGTGCATAGGTGTTTGTGTTAGTGTCTCTTTGTCTTGACATCATGTGATAGTTGTAACCAAGCATTACCATCATACAAGCGGGTGTCCTTTGTTCCTAGTCTCCTATGAAAAGATGTCCAACCTGAGGGTAATATTACTTTACTTGGAAACAGGTGAAGGTCGGTGTCAAGAAGGGCAAATGGTTGTAGAAAATCTACATCAATGAATTGTCTAAACCATAGTTTCCCAAAGTGGGCAATATCACCCACTGGTGGGCAATTTCAACTTACAGATGGGCAATGGGTGAATTTCTAGAAAATGATGGGCAATTTGAGATTTTGGTGGGCGATATGAACATTTTGTGAGTGACAATGAATTTTTATAAATTAAGTCTGCATTTATTGATATCTAGGCGTGCCTAGAATAAGAATGCACTTTTATCGATTTGACTATTTGCATTGTATTAAAAAACTGGTCTTGTTTATCAATCAAATATTTTTGTTGCAGTCATTGAGATGGTTGTCATGCGTGCTAAAAATAGCAGCCAAATAAGCCTAGGCCTTAAATCACACTCCACTACAAATTTTTGTTTTTGCCTAATCGTATAGAATTCAGATTTGCAAAAATTTTCTGAAAACTCCGAAAAATAAAAAGAGTTATGAGGGATTATATGTCATGCGTAATTCTGTGGTTTCATATCAAAACACAAGTGCTATTTTCAGGATGTTGACAAAATGTGCAGTCACACACAAAATGACAGCTTTGAAATTGTGTTTCTTGATTGGGTGAAAATGATCAAACTTCAAACTTTTATAACTTTTTAAAAACATTTTTCTGGAAAGGTATATTAATGTGCCAAATTCTAAAATTTTCCACAAACTTTAATTTTTGAAATGTTGGCATCCAAACAAACTTGATCCATATTTGTTCCAGTAAAGGCATGTCATCTGACTCTGCTCTATTGATTCCTTTTTCTCTTTGGGAATACCATACTACCTTTCTGACACCATCTGTAGAAATTTGTTTCCACATTTTCACTTTATTGATGCCTCCAGTGAAGAAAATTTACCAACAGTACAGTAGTGATTATTTATCATTTGGATTTATTCCCTCTCCTCAGAACTCTCAGTTACCAATGTGCCTTCTTTGCCATCAAACATTGACCAGCGAAGCAATGAAACCTTCACGCTCGAAGTATCAATTTGATGCAAAGCATTCTGACAAGAAGGACAAGCCGTTATCATTTGTGTTGGGGTGTCAGGGTTTTTTTTTTTTTCACACAGGTGGGCAATGGAGCATTTTTTGGTTGATAGGTGGGTGATATTGCAATATGGTGCAAACCCTTTGGGAAACACTGGTCTAAACTATGCAAGCATGTAAAAGTTTAAATAAAAACGATAATGCTGCTGCTGATGATGATGATGATGATGATGATGATCCTTACTGAAGAGGGAAAAAAGTGAGAAAAAAAAAATTTCAAGTTCAAATTGAACTACGAAAGGAGAACTGGAATTGTGTTAATATATATTTGATCTATATGAGTAACTCCAAAGTGTTTATAGATTCACATTTTTCCATGTCCCTTTCCCCTTCAGCGATGATCTTCTCTGATGAATATTCTTAACACAGTTTTAACTAAGAAAACAAGTTTATATAAACATATATGGAGAGAGAGCGAGAGAGAGAGAGAGAGAGAGAGAAACATGTGTGAATGTGTGTGTGTGTGTGTGTGTGTGTGTGTGCGCACACACGTGTGTATTTGTGTGTCTCTCCTAATTGCTCAACAATCAGTGTGGTTTGTTTCATCGCTGTAATTTAGTGGTTCAGCAAAGAGACCCACAGAATAAGTACCAGCTTTAAAATAAACACTAGTGTTGATTTGTTCAAATAACCCTGAGTGCTAACAAAATAGTGCTCCAGCATGGCTGCAGTCCAACAAGTGAAACACGTAAAAGAGTAAAGAGTAAATATGTAAAGAGTTAGCATCTACAACAAAGCTACCATAGTTACTATCTTTGTTTTCACCATGGCTACAATACTTATTATCTTTTTCACCATGTCTACCTAGAACAGTCAGCCAAGTCAGCAAGCCACATAGGAACACCGTACATTGCTGTAGGAAACAGCAGCCAAACCTTCCTTCAAATCATACTGCAAGAAAAATTTCTTTAATTCTGCTAGAAGTGTACGTGTGTGTATGTTCGGGCCTCCTTCTCTTGACATCACATAGTAATTGTAAACGAGTGTCACTGCCATACAAGCAATGTCATTTGTTTCCAATATTCTGTGAAAACGTGTGGCCATGCGGAAATTTTTATTTTAAAATCTAGTTTCAGCTCATGAGCTGTGGCCATGCTGGGGCACCGCCATTTGGTGTTGCTACACAATTTTACTTCACAAATTTTACTTCACGAATTTTACTTCAGGAATTGACATTTGGTGTATGAGAGAGTTTGATGCAGCTGCCCTCATCTGCACCTCTTGCCACAAAGTTGGTTCATCTGAGACACTTGACAGGAAGAGGTCCAGCTTTATTTTGAAGATACCTACATCCACCCCATGCAGGTCTCTCAGGTCCTTTGGGAGGATATTGAAGAGCTGTGGACCTCTGAAGCCCAGGCTATTGCAGTATCTTGTTCTACATCTTGATGGCAAATTTGGAGTCCTTGGCACTATGCAGTGGCGTCCAGTTCTAGTATTTGTGTTACCCTCAATGCCCCAAAGTTTGGGACAAGTCCTTCGAGGATCTTCCAGATGTATATTATAACATATCTTTCTCACCTACGCTCCAAGAAATAAAGTCTTAATCACTTGAGTCTTTCCCAATAGCTTATATGCTGCATAGAGGCTATCTTCTTCATGTAGCTTTGTTGGATTGCCTCAAGTGTAGCTTCATTGGATTACCTCAAGATTACCTTATTTGGTCGACACATGTGAAGGCTGGTGATAGGAGAGGAATCTAGTTATAAAAAATCTGCCTACCCATACAAGCATGGAAAAATGAATGTTAAAATGATGATGATGGAATTAGTCAGTGTTTGACTGCTACTTCATTTTATCAACCTTTGAAAGGATGAAACATAATGTTGAGATCAAATCCCACTGATCGGTGGGATTTGATCTCAAAATTTAAAGGGTTGAAACATATACTGTAAAACATTTTTCTCTGACACTCTAATGATTCTGCCTGGATATACAAGAAGGCACATGGCTAAGTGGTTAGGGTGTTCAGCTCATGATTGTAAGGTTATGAGTTCAAGTCCTGGTATTGTCTTTGTCTTTGAGCAAGATACTTCATTTCACATTGCACAAGTCCATTCAGCTAGCAAAAATGAGTTGTGCTTGTAATTTAAAGGGTCAGTCTTGTCACATTCTATGTCATGCTGAATTTCCCTGAGAACTACATGAAAGGCATGCATGTCTGTGGAGTGCTCAGCCACTTGCATGTTAATTTCATGAACAAGCCGATGTGTTGATCAGATCAACTGGAACCCTTATCATCGTAACCGACAAGGTGCCAGTTTTTTTTATAGTTAATAATATATCCTATATTCAGCTGTTATATACAATCAACTCCTTTAGGAGTTTGGAGTGGCAGAAATAGTGAGATACTTTCAAAATTTAGTGTTGCCTTTTTATATTCAGTTATATCCAGTATCAGAGTTGTGTTTGCTTTTCATGCTTTAATAAAACAAAATATCATGTATATATTGCGGTTGATTCAATTGACAACAGCTTTCCTTAAAAATTCCGTGCCTTGTGACAATGTAAGATGTTACTGTGTTTCTCTGTCTCCTCTGGATAAAAGAAAACTGCTGCTTGGCGATCAATGAATAACTTGAAGAAGGAATTAACAGACAAAAATTATTAGATAACACCTCTTCCTATCAGCCTCTCCACCTTTCCCCTAAATCTGACTGAATAAAGAATAGAAGTTGAGAGATAGCCATAGTTAAAATGTTAGTTAAATAATGAACTTTGAACCAGATCACTTTGTTAGGCACCCTCCTCAACCCAATCAGATAAAAGTATGGTATATTTTGCAAAGTGAATCTGTGACTGAATACCAAGACAGGGGTTACTTCATAACAACAATGACAAAAATTATAACAGTAATAACAACAACACTAAGCCATTGATGTTGAAAATGATGATGACATTAATGTGTTTGTTAAAAAGGGGCAGTGCTCATGATCTTTGCAGGTCCTCACCAACAGGAGAGATTGATATATATATTAATGTTCAGTTTGGACAATTGTAGGTCAATTTTTGTAGGAAAAAAAAAACAAAAAAATCAGCCGTAAAATCTAGACAGTGAAGTATTTTGTACAATTTCTTAGAGGATAAATATGCCCATTTCTCCTGTTCTCATTGCCTATAAAATACTGTTTTATGGATGATGGCAGAAGAGACAAAACGAATGTAGATGATGGTAGCTATTTCAGAATAGCAGAGACCATTGCAAGAGTGATAAAAGAAACAGAAGAGAATAAAATGGTACATCTATGGACCAGAAGCTGTCATGTGTTGATGATTGAATCGATACCAATCAGTTGAAGAGATTCCTTCTGGATGTGGTCTAGGGTAATCTTGGGCAAACTGTAGTCTACAGGCAGTTATTCAGCCCATGGAACTTTCAGAATGGCATGCCTAACAAAAAATTACCTTGAATTTTTTTAGTAGTGCAGCCCTCCAGATGATGAGCCATGTCACATGTGGTCTGCTTCTTGCAAAAGATTGCCCATGCCTGGTCTAGGGTGTAGTATGTGAAGCAATAGCAGCAGCACTGTCTTATAAATGTGACTGGTACCACAATGTGGGTTTTGTGTGTTGTAGAGGGTTAATAATGGATTAAAGATGAAATGCTTCTGGGTTCTGGTACTTTAGTCTTTGTGATATGGGTTTGGCCTTGTTGCTATGAGAGAACATCATTACTTCTACTTTTACTGGTTTGAATCACTTGATTATGGCCATACTGGAGCACTGCTCTGAAAAGGTTTAAGTCTATCATATTGATCTCAGATGTCATCAGAGATGAAAGGTACTTCATACCTGGTATAAAGAAAGATGACTTGGTCAGAATTAAATATAGCATGATAGTTTTTGTTTGATGTACTGACTGTGGTCACTCCACGCCAATATGCATACACACAGGTGCATGCATGCACACACACAAATGCATGAAAAATAAGTGAATAAAATATTGCAAAATTCCAGTTTCTTTTGGGTATCCCCTCATATATGTATGTGTACACACACACACATTCATATATATATATATATATATATATATATATATATAGATATATATTCATATATCTATATTCTATAGCAAGCCAACAGGATCACTAGACTAGAAATTATTCCAGTTTCTGAGGCATTTCAGTGAGTGAGGGTACAAGATCATGCCTCTAAAGAGGATGCCATTCCATCACAGACATAACCCTGCTACCTAACCCACCAGCTGTTGAAGGTACTCATATTTAAGTAGAGTGAATTGAAACAATGAAATGAAGTGCCTTGCTCAAGAATACAACATACTGCCTAGTCCAAGAATCCAACCCATGGATTAACAATTGCGAATCCAATATCTAAACCACTATACCAAGCACCTCTATACACACACACACAACACAATGGGCTTTTGCAATTAGGATGTTGTGATGTTCATTATTTTCCTGAAAGTATTAAGAATGGGCATGAAGTGAAACAAAAGCAACAAAATTGATAGCAGGTCATATACTTGTCTCCTGGGGAACTTAAATATTGCTGCACAGCATACACACACACACACACACACACACACAGGTGCATATATTTACCAACCATAAAGAAAGCATCATCATTATTTTCATTACTGTCCTCCTCCTCTACATCATCATCATGATTGTCTTTGTCATCATCATCATCGTCATTGCTATCAGAATTGAACTAATATGCATGTGACCTTGTTATACAATAAGCAGAAGCACTGTATGGGTGTGTGTGTGTGTGTGTGTGTGTGTGCACTTATGTGTGTGAGTGTGTGGTTGTGTGTGTGTGTAAGTGTATGCATACTTATGTGTGTGTGTGTGTGTGTGCTTATGTATGAGTGCCCTCACACACACGTATGTTCACATCCCCCACACACACATGTGCACACACATATTCACACATACACCCACACATATTCTCACAAACACATGTTCAAACACACACATTAAACCAATCATTGTTGCTAAACGACTTCATATTAATTAACTTTATTGCCTTCAACAGGTAATGATTGGTTAATTGATTTCTCACTTGGCTTCTAAGTAAAAGATTATTGATATCAAATGTGACTACAAAATGATGAGGTCAATGTGACCTACTACTTGCACCCAAATTCTCTCCCACAGGGCCGACTACACAAAATATCAATTGTCAAAAAATTTTTTAGAGTCTGCCTTTTTTTGGACATACGAACAATTGATGGGTTACCCACACACATCTCGATTAGAGGTATTGCACCAAGTTTTGCCAAAAGCTTGGTGATACTCAAGCTCAAACTATCCAGAAGATTCAGCAAATCTTTGGTGATGACACCATGGGCAAAACTCAGATCAAGGAGTGGTACAACTGCTTCAAACAAGGTCGTACTCAGTGGAGAGTGAGGCACACTCAGGCAGGCCACCCACAAGTCAAAACAAGAAGTTAATTGAAAAGATTCAGTGATTAGTCATTGAAGACCATCATGCAGCAATCCAGGAAATTGCTCATGAAGTGGGAATAAGCACAGGATCAGCGCATTCCATTTCAATGGAGGGTTTGTGCATGCAGAAAGTGTTGGAGAAATTTGTCCCCCTGATGCTGGCAGAGCAGCAGAAGCAGCTCCACATGGAAATCGCTCAGGACATGCTTGATTGCACAAACCATGACCTAGACTTCATGAAGACCATGAAGTTTGTGCTCTAGGTGTAACTACGTGTCTGTATTCTAGGTATAACTACCTATTTATACTCTAAGCATCTGTACTCTAGGCATAAGAGGTGGGAGCTGACATGGCCTACTGGTGTTAAAATTTTCATGCATGCACAGGAAGGGTGGTGTCACCTCCTACCCAAAGGATTTTGCCCATGTGGCATTAGTTTTGGCAGAACAAAAATAGTCAGATACTTTTTGAACACACTATGCACGTATCAGTCCCATTGCATGGCATCTTGGGTAAGTGTCTTCTACTATAGCCTCAGGCCAACCTTGTGAGTGGATTTGGTAGAGGGAAACTGAAAGAAGCTCATCATATATGTGTGTGTGTGTGTGTGTTTGTGTTTGTGTTTGTCCCTCACCACCACTTGACAACTGGTGTTGGTGTGTTTACTTCCCTGTAACTTAGAAGTTTGGCAAAAGAGACCTATAGAGTAAGTACCAGGCTTTAAAAAAAAGTACTGGGGTTGATTCTTTGAACTAAAAATTCTTCAAGATAGTACCCTGGCATAGCTGCAGTCTAATGACTGAAAAAAAGTAAAAAATAAAAGATATCATCATCATCATTTAACGTCCTCTTTCCATGCTAGCATGGGTTGGACGATTTGACAGAGGACTGGCAAGCCAGAAGGCTGCACCAGGCTCCAATCTGATCTGGCAGAGTTTCTACAGCTGGATGCCCTTCCTAATGCTAACCACTCCGAGAGTATAGTGGGTGCTTTTACGTGCCACCGGCACGAAGGTCAGTAAGGCGGTACTGGCAACGGCCATGCTCAAAAAGGTGTTTTTTACGTGCCACCTGCACAGGAGCCAGTCCAGCGTCACTGACAACGACCTCCCTCGAATGATTTTCTAACGTGCCACCAGCACAAATGCTAGAAGGCGATACTGGTAATGACTACGCTATATGTGTATATGCATGTGTTTCCATCTCTAATGAAATCCTACTCTATGTAAGTTAAACATATAATAAAACATAATCTTACATTTCAAGACCTTCTGATAACCTTTTAAACTTCTCACATATGGGTTGTGGTTGTTGTTGGTGGTGGTGGTGGTAGGATCGATATTAGGTGTATTTTGCAGTTAACGGACCAAGAAGTTGCACAAACATATCTTTGTAACTCATAGTAGCGTAGGAGCTGTGGGGTAAGGAACTTTCCTTTAGTATCATTAGTTCTGGATGAGAGGAGCTGTTGTCGTTGAAAACTGTAGCTACTGTTGTTCACAATGAATAAAATGCACAATGCAGATATGTTTTGCTTGACACAACAGCTACCAATCCCAGGCAGCGCCACTATGACTGATACCATTAATTTTGATGAAATAGCATAGAAGCCTCCACACGGTCATATGTCTTGCTAGAAACAGCAGTCAAATTGTTTTCAAATCATATCCAATGTCTTAAACAGCAGGTTGTCCCATAGAAACCTCCAGTTGTCTTCTACATTGTGTGAAGCTATATCTCCGTCTATTTCGTCAAAGGCTTCAAGTAATACGTCTCTAAATCTGTCCATTTGCAGGATCTTTAAGCTTCCAGACCATTCTCCTCCATGCTGGTCGTCTTCTGGGCAACCACTTGGCCCTGATCCCGAAGTCACTAACTACCAGTCTATGTTGTGGGGTACATTCTTCGCCTGGGAAGGTTTTGGCATTTATAAGTAGCCATCTTTCCCTTTTTCTGGCGAGGATGTAATCAATTTGGCTAGTGTGTCTGCCAGAATGGTAGGTGACTAGGTGACTGGCAGGTTTCCTGAAGTTAGTATTGCAGCCATAATAAAATCCCGAGTTTCGGATGTCGGGGCAGAAACCTGCACCGGCATCTCTTCAGTTATCGAGGCAATTAAAATATGCCATGAAACACACACATGCGAGTCTGAGTGAGCATATGCATATAGACACATGCATATGAGTGTGCATGCACACGTCTATGTATGTACATGTGTGCACACATGATTCTATGAGCTTTCTTACTCCTTTACTTTTTACGTCCTCCCCTTCGGTTTTTTCCCTTATTTAACGGTCATTCTAATAACGCTTTTGTCTTAATAGCGGTCATTTACATACTAATTTTCCTTTGTTTAATGGTCATTTTCATAGCATATTTTAATTGCCTCGATAACTGAAGAGATGCCGGTGCAGGTTTTCGTCCCGACATCCGAAAATCGGAGTTTTGTTATGGCAACTGAATAATTGTCACATATTATATTACATACATATATATATATATATATATATATATATATATATATACAGAGGTGGGGGTAAGTCTGTTAATCGTTAATTAATGAAGTTAACATTTTTGTTAATAATTTAACTTTTGAGTTAACTTTGAAAATCATTATTGGAGGTCTCTATCACCTCTCCTGCTTTTCTTTTCCACAAAAAAGTGGCTTGCAGTGGGTTTGGAGGTCAAACTTTAATTGTCACTAAAAGCGACTAGAGTGCAAGTCTGCACCGACATTGCTAGAAATAAGAATCAAAATACTATACATATATATATATACATAAAATATAAATAATAGTATATACACACTCCCATAATTCATTTAGAGAGAGAAAAGGCTCTTACAGAACTAGTTTTGTTTTATTCATGGAGAATTTGTTTGGGATTGGAGCAGCCATGGTGATTACTCACTCATATATTTCTGTGGTCAAATGGGTTTGGACAAAACAGGTTGTGACTGGCATTTGGGTGCACGGAAAATTGATTTGTAATAAGATTCATGGATAAAATAGTAATGGTAGTACATATAATCACTTTTAGAAAGGAAAAAGAGGTGGAGAGAAGGGAAACCAGTGGAAATGAGGAGGGGAAGACTAAAACGGAGGAGGAGAAGTGGGCTAAGAGGAAAATGTGGAAAAAATTAAAAGTGAGATAAATGGGATGAAATAAAATAAAATAAAAATATATGAAAAAAATAAACTTTATCCCCCTCCCAGCATTACCTGATCCCTCCTTGACACCCATAAATCTTGTTTGCATATGCCCTAATTCTACTGACCAGGGCTTTCCAACTAACTTTTATCAAACAGTTCTCCTCTTGTTTCATACCTTCACCCTTTCCTTTTCTCATTTATATTTTGGTGTCCAAGGCATAGGTGTGGCTTTGCAGTAAGACATCTGCTTCCCGACTACATGGTTCCAAGTTCAATCCCACTGCATGGCTTCTTGGGCAAGTGTCTTTTGCTATGACCCTGGGCCTACAAAAGTCGTGTATGTGAATTTGGTAGATAGAAACTGAAAGAAGCCTATTATATATATATACACACACACACACATGTGTGTGTGTATATATATATATATATATATATGCGAGTAAAAATAAATACAAAAAAAGGTGGATTTTTTTGTATGATTGTGTATAGAGGAATATATTATTTTGCTTAAAAGAGTTCCAACACTGTCTGTTTTTTATGTTTTATTTATATTCCTGCAGAACTAATGTGGGGTATAGAATATGGAATATACAATATATAATATAATATACAATATATAATATAAAATAAAATAAAAATGGATGGCACCATGAAATAAAGTATTGAATGTAGATGAAATATTGAGTGTTCAATATAAAGGATCAAATATATAAATATATAAATATAAATATAAATATATATATATAAAGGCGACTCGAGTTTCAGGGCTATTTCCCTTCGTCATGGCCGGTATGACAATCTTTATATATATATATATATATATATATATATATAATACAAATGATATATAAGCATATGTATGTATACATACATATATGTACATACCTGCATCTACATGTATATATAGATGCATGTGTGTGTATATTGTTTTATTCTTTTATTTGTTTCAGTCACCTGACTGTGGCCATGCTGGAGCACCACCTTTAGTCTAACAAATTGACTGGGGACTTTTTCTTTGTAAGCCTAGTACTTATACAATCGGTCTCTTTTACTGAACCGCTAAGTTACAGGGACATAAACACACCAACATTGGTTGTCAAGAGATGGTGGTGGACAAACACACAACACACACACACACACACACACACATATATATATATATATATATATATATATATATATATATATATATATATATATATATATATATATATATACACACACACACATATATATATATATATATATATAAAAACAAATAACAAATGAGTATATGCATATATAGGGAGCGAATCAATTTAGATGAGATGCAGTTTGGGTTTGTGCCAGGTAAAAGCACTACTGATGCCTTATTTCTAGTGAGACAGTTGCAGGAGAAATACCTAGCTAAGGATAAACCTCTGTACCTGGCTTTCGTTGACATGGAGAAAGCCTTTGACAGGGTCCCCCGATCCCTTATCTGGTGGTCAATGAGGAAACTTGGGATAGAAGAATGGTTAGTGAGAGCTGTGCGAGCCATGTACAGAGATGCTGCCAGTAAGGTGAGGGTTGGAAATGAGTACAGCAATGAATTCTGGGTAGAGGTAGGGGTCCACCAAGGTTCCGTCCTCAGCCCCCTCTTATTTATCATAGTCCTCCAGGTAATCACAGAGGAGTTCAAGACAGGTTGCCCCTGGGAGCTCCTCTATGCTGATGACCTTGCCCTAATTGCGGAGTCACTATCAGAACTAGAGGAGAAGTTTCAGGTGTGGAAGCAAGGTCTAGAATTGAAGGGCCTTAGAGTCAACCTAGCTAAAACCAAAATCCTAATAAGTAGGAAGGTAGATAAAACACAAACCCCTTCAGGTAGATGGCCCTGCTCAGTATGTAGAAAAGGAGTAGGTAGTAACTCTATAAGATGTACCCAGTGCAAGCTATGGACACATAAGAGGTGCAGCAACATCAAAGGCAGGTTAACTAGCAAGTTAGTTTTTGTTTGTGGCAGATGTTCAGGTGCAATAAAGACTGTAAACAAACAGGAAACAACTTCTATCTCATTCCAGGGTGAAAAACTAGAGGTAGTCGATAGCTTCCGCTATCTGGGCGACCAAGTTAGTAGTGGGGGTGGGTGCACTGAAAGTGTAGCTGCTAGAATAAGAATAGCCTGGGCAAAGTTTAGAGAGCTCTTACCCCTGCTGGCGACAAAGGGACTCTCACTCAGAGTAAAAGGCAGACTGTATGACGCATGCGTACGAACAACCATGCTACATGGCAGTGAAACATGGGCTGTAACTGCTGAGGACATACGTAAGCTCGCAAGGAATGAAGCCAGTATGCTCCGTTGGATGTGTAATGTCAATGTGAATACCCGTCAGAGTGTAAGTATCTTGAGAGAAAAGCTGAACATTAGAAGCATCAGTTGTGGCGTGCAAGAGAGAAGATTGCGCTGGTATGGACATGTGGTGAGAATGGAGGAGGATAGCTGCGTGAAAAAGTGCCACACCCTAACAGTTGAGGGAACCCGTGGAAGAGGTAGGCCCAGGAAGACCTGGGCTGAGGTGGTGAGGCAAGACCTTCGTACATTGGGCCTCACCGAGGCGATGACTACTGACCGAGACCTTTGGAAATGTGCTGTGCGTGAGAAGACCCGGCAAGCCAAGTAAGATCGTTGCCAGTGCCCCTGGACTGGTTCTTGTGCAGGTGGCACATGAGATGCACCATTTTGAGCGTGGCCGTTGCCAGTACCGCCTGACTGGCTCCTGTAGGATTTTCGAGCGAGATCGTTGCCAGCGCCCCTGGACTGGCTTGTGCGGGTGGCACATAAAAGACACCATTTCGAGCGTGGCCGTTTTCATGCGGGTGACACGTAAAAGCACCCACTACACTCTCTGAGTGGTTGGCGTTAGGAAGGGCATCCAGCTGTAGAAACTCTGCCAAATCAGACTGGAGCCTGGTGTTGCCATCCGGTTTCACCAGTCCTCAGTCAAATCGTCCAACCCATGCTAGCATGGAAAGCGGACGTTAAACGATGATGATGATGATGATGATACGTACAGGTATGTGCATACCTACGTCTACCTGTATATATAGGTGCATATCTGGGTACAGGACATTGCAAACAAAACGTAGACAAGAAAATAATAATAACCAGGGTACAGAAAACACACAAGCCACATAGAGAACATTTTCCTTCATCAGCTACCCCCGTTTTAACACCGGCATTTCGAAGATTTGGGCAGGACGCATCATTAAAACGGCTCTTCCCATGGACCGCAAATTAAATTTGTATACACAAATTATACACACACATATATATGCACATATATATACATACAGGGTGATTGAAAAGTAATTCATTATTTTGAAATACTTATAAATTATTTATTAATAGTAATTTTTACAAAAAAATGGATATGAGAGGAAGGCTTTTAGTATGAGGTTTTATTTAAAATTTGACATGGACTCCTGATGTTGGCACTAGCTTCTTGAGTTGCCCAGGAATTGTGTCAACTGATTTCTCCAAGAACTCTTGTGGGATGAAAGAAGACATAACGTCTCGTATTCACTCTTCAAGCTCTTCCAAAGTCTTTG